>NC_052148.1:209367903-209560195 GCF_902713615.1 Scyliorhinus canicula | reverse complement strand
CTTGTTGCATCACACCTGTAAAGTGGGCCCTTGTGCTCCCCATGAACAAAATCTGTTAAAAGTTGTGGGTCAGGTGAACTCCATAATATACTTTGGTGTTCTCTAAACTCTGGCCCATAATAGTAAGACCAGCGCTTCCTCCGGACATTTCCATTTTGGAAATCTGAACAAAACATTTGTAAAACTTCCATTGCTGCGAAACCCCTCAAATCAATAAGGGCCCAGTTTTACTCCGTTTCCCCACGGCATTGAGAATGCTACAACAGGATCTTGGGCTAGCGGAGCGGGGCGGAGCGGGAGGGGGTGGGTGGTGTTAGGAAGTGGTGGCGGGGAAGCAATAGTGCCTCCCACTCTTGGTTACCCTCATCCTATGTATTCTTCACTGGAAAATGTTCATGATTAGATATTAAGTGAAGACGTAATTAAGCTAGAATGTGATGTGCTGTTAAGAAATAATAATTGTTGACATTTGCACTCGCATCGCATGAAGTAATATTTTCTGCTTGTTTTCTTTTAAACACTGGAATGAGCACAGTTATTTTAAATAGGTTAACTTGATGTTGAAATCACGCCAATGGGGAAATATACTCTAATGTTTCAAATCTAGCCGAAGGGCTGGATGGCTGATCCCTGAGGCACCAAAGGGCCCCTCCCAGACTGTACGTCACTGGGACAGAAAATGTCCAGCCATTCTTGCGCAATCCCACGGAAACTCACGCAGAAAGGCCGAGAATTAGACCAGCACCATGATACATGGGTTGACTTGCCATTTTTTATTCCCTCGAGGCCTTCTTTTAGAGTTGAGCCTCTGTCTGCACCAAAGAGTCAAGGAAGAGGACAAGGAAGAGGCAGCCACTGCTGGATTGTGTATTTTGCCACCTGTACCACAACAATAAAGTACGGGGCTTTATGCGGAGAAAGATTAGGCAAACCGGACAGTTTATTGACAAAACTAGGGCCCACCATCGAGGTGTAGACTTGTGATAAGGCCCAGATCCACAAGAATTCAGGTGAAATCTGAAGGTGTTTGAACCCCACATAAGATATTTCAGGATGGCAGGGAAGGCCTCCACAGTCAACAATGTTTTGTGCCTCCTCCATCCGATGGGTGTCCCAGGTAAATCTTTGTTATTCAGGTGCTCACCACTAACAGTCAGACACAAGATCGGTCTCACTGAATCCATGGGCTTTGGCAGAATCAATGCTGGTGGTCATGAGCGAGTGCTTTCCTGAGACTTACGCAGGGATGTCGGCTTGGTGACTTTTCAGGCTGAGTACCTTCAATAGGGGAATACAAAAACTGAGGGCAAAATGTTGAAAAATAAGAATATCCCTGAAACATTTTCCTACTATTACGAAAACTACACATGTTCTTGTGCTGGCTTCGTTTAGCCTGTAGGGCCTGTGATTCCCAATAAAACCTCCAGATGTAGATATATCAGTTCCTGCTGCTAAGATCACGTTGGGTGATCGGAACTTTGAATGGCAAGGGAAACTTTGAACTAGAATGGCAGGCTGCCATTGATTTGGCATTACTTTTGAGGCACTTTTCCACAAAACATGAGGCAATTGAACACCGGACTGACATTTAGCCGACCTCTTGCCAAATTTTATTGTCTGTGCTTTCGCTTTAATCAAAAGAGCATTTTGCCTGACGGAACCATTTTTCTTTTTCTGGCTTCTATTCAATTTGGCTCAGAGGAGTTCACTTGTCATCTTGAACAATTCTTTGTAACTATTTCAAGCCCTTCATGAAAACGCAGAAAGCTGGCAGATGCAGGAGCATGTTTATGTGTTTATTTTCCTTCTCTACTACTTGACGAACAGGGGACATGAATGCATGCTTCACTCGCTATACCTCCAGGCATCACTACCTCATTTGGCTGGCGAGCCCTGGAAGTGTTCCCAGAACACAGAATCAGTGATTTCTTCCAGTATACTAAAAACAATTTTCCAATGCTGTTTGTGTGTGTGCAGAGGGGAGGGGGTTATAAACAGAGGCAGAACTTGTATAAAGGAGACATTTTATGTGCGATTGCAGACAGCACACGAGCAGAGTGACATTTTGTCTTTAAGATCACAGGCAGTGCTACTTTTCGTTGGCAAGTCCCTCATGGCCCAAAGCTGGTTATAATCGAGTGTTAACGTTCACTAGAAATGTCCCAATTTGCAAATCATTTTGTGCAATCAGTTGAGTGGAGCTCTCAGCTGGGCAGCACTGGATGCTACGGAATTGCAAAAACAAAAATTAACTACAGCCGTCTCTTTGTGCTTAGGTCAGGAAAGAATGAAATTGTGGTTGCCAGTCCAAATCTGAAGAGAAAGAACAAGGACCCGGCAGGATTACTCATTTAACATGAAGACAGAAATTTATTATGTGGCTTCTGCCACTCAGGGAGAACGGGAAACCCTGCAGAGGTAGTGAATCCTGTGACACATTTGCTATCTTGTGACATGCTTTCCACTTGAGAGTTCCTGTACAAATCAACATCTTGGGAAGTGCGAATGATTTTGTGTCACTCAGTGCATCTGTCGATGTGTGCATCTTGTGATATATCCTTGCCCCAACGGAATTATTATTTGTAGCATTTACTTGATATTCTGCTCCCGAACAATTGAGCTACAGGAAGTTCCCTGCAAAGTTACAAAAGTAACAGGCTTGGTCGGGCATCACAGCTTTCTTACCACTGCTGAATGATATGCGGCAACCAGAGGGTGTTTCAGCCGACAACTGTTTTCCTCCCCTGCACAAGAGCAGTGAGTGAGCATCCCTAATAAATTAAGCTGTGTCAGCCATGCTTATGTCAAATTGTTTCTATCACCAACTGTTTCAGCCAATTTGTGTTCTCTTTTATTACCTTTTGCAACCTAGATTGGATGTGTAAGTTGAGTGCAAACTGGCACGTGGAGTGGTTTGAGGTACTTGAGGAGAGCCAGCACGGATTTGTCAAAGGCTTGACTAATCTAGTTGAATTTATTGATGAAGTAACACAGGCTGATGAAAGAAAGTAATGGACGTTGTCCGTGTGGATTTTAAGTCAGCATTTGACAAAATAATTGAGCTCATGAGATAGGAGGGTGAGTGCCAAATGGGATAAAAATTTGACTCAAGGGGAGAAAACAGCGCTTTGTGTTAAATTGTTGTTTTTCAGGCTGGAGGACAGAAGACAGCAGGGTTCCCCAATACTCAGCAATCACGTCTTCTTTAAAAAAAAGTCTTGGGTATTGGAATGCAGGGTGAAATTTCAAAATCTGTTGATGATGCCAGGTTTGGAGTGTGGCGAGGATGATATCAGCCAACTTTGACAGAACAAGGTTCAGCTGGCTGAATGGACAGGTGGAACTTGATGCAGAAAGCGATGAAGTGAAACATTTTGGCAGAAGGGATAAGAAAAAGTAATACAGACAAAATAGCATGGCTCTAAAGAGCGCAGACAGACAGAGAGACCTAGGGCAGGATCCTCCATCCGGCCACACTCTTTTTCTGGTGCAGCGCGCCCCCGTTGACAGTGGGGTTCTCTGTCCCAACAGCTGGCCAATGGGGCTTCCCATTCTGGGCACCCCGATGCTGTCAGGAAATCTGTGGGGTTAATGCACTGCCGGCGAAACGGAGGATCCCGCCGACAGAGAATCCAGCCCCTAGAATTTCATGTTCATAGGTCCTTGAAGGTAGCAGGTCATAGTGAGAGAGAAATTTGCAAACATCTTTGGAGTCATAAACTGCTGGCTTTGGAAAGGGTCCAGAGGAGATTCACAAGAATGATCCCTGGAATGAAGAGTTGTCATATCAGGAACGGTTGAGGACTCTGGGTCTGTACTCGTTGGAGTTTAGAAGGATGAGGGGTATTGTATTGAAACATACAGGATACTGCAAGGCCTGGATAGAGTGGATGTGGAGAGGATGTTTCCACTTGTAGGAAAAACTAGAAGCAGAGGACACAATCTCAGAGTAAAGGGACGGTCCTTTAAAACAGAGATGAGGAGGAATTTTTTCAGCCAGGTGGTGAATCTGTGGAACTCTTTGCCGCAGAAGGCTGTGAAGGCCAAATCACTGAGTGTCTTTAAGACAGAGATAGATAGGTTCTAGATTAATAAGGGGATCAGGGGTTATGGGGAGAAGGCAGGAGAATGGGGATGAGAAACATATCATCTATGATTGAATGGCAGAGCAGACTCGATGGGCCGAGTGGCCTAATTCTGCTCCGATGTCTTATGGTCTTATGGTCTTATGGTCTAAAAGCAGGGAAGCTATGCTGAATGTTTATAAAGTTCTGGTTAGACCACAACTATGATATAGGGTTCAGTTCCGGACAGCACACATTTAGGAAGGACATGACTGACATGGAGAGGGCGTAGAGGAGATTTACCCGAATGGTTCCAGGGAGGAGGGACAGCAAGGTTAGGCTGGAGAAGCTGAGGTTGTTGTCCTTGAAGGTGAGGAGATTGTGGGGAGATTCGATGAAGATATAAAATATCTTTTTACGTTTTTTATCCATTTTCGGGATGTGGGTCTCGCTGGTTAAGCCAGCATTTATTGCCCATTCCTAGTTGCCCTATTGACGTTGGTGGTGAGTTATCTTCTTGAACCTCGCAGTCTTTGAGGTGCAGGTACACCCACTGTGCTGTTAGGGAGGGAGTTCCAGGATGTTGCCCCAGTGACAGTGAAGGGGCGGCGCTATATTTCCAAGTCAGGGTGGTGAGTGACATGGGTCAAAATGTGGGGAGCACTTACAAGAAGCCTGGGATACGTACTAAACTTAGCAGATAAATTAAAGATTTTTGGACAGTATTTGGGGAAAACTAATGATACACAATGGGACCCCGAGAAAGGGCAAGTTAAGATAGGAAATGCATTACAAAACAAAACCACAAGTAGGAGTAATAGTCGCTGCATTGCTCTGGAAATTGGGAATTTATAAAAATAAGTCAACACTTATGTTGCAAATGTTGCAATAAAATTACTCAACGGAAAGAACGAAAAATGAGACAATTGGCTATATATTTGAGAGAATTAAATGACAGAACCCAGAGGAAAATTTTACGGGTTAGAAACAAATCAAAATATCAAATTATTACTGAGCAGTGAAACCTTCGGTCACACATCGCTGACTGGACATGTGTCCTGGACATCAGCTGATGGATGATCTGCGGTCTCCAGGGGCACGTACTACACGGTGGAGTTATTAAGGGTCTCGGCAGACAGTAGCGACTGACGAGGAACCCCCACATGCTAAATGACAACAGTTAAAAAAATTTTGCAGCATGATGCCACGGCGGGAAATTTGTAACCAATGCAGCAAACAATATTGCATTGGAGAGCTGCAATAGTTATTAAGGAAGAAATGTCATGTATATTGTTCGAGACTGTTATATATCTATGAGAAAGGGACTTAACATGGCTTGGCATAGAGATGTCCTATTGATAAGGAAAGAATGCTGGAATTTTGTCGTTTATTTAAGTAAGAGGGAGATTTAAAGCACACTAAATTAAAATAAGTGGCAGATAGTTGAGTAATAGAACAATTAGGATAGGATTAGGTGATGTTGGACCATAACTCATGATAAGAAAAAGAGTGAGGTCTACAGATACAATTGATAAGCTTCTCGCCAAAAGCAGCAGAACAGAATCTGACAGAGTTAAATAGAGATTGAGAAAGAAAGCAAGCTATAGCTTAAGATGAACCAGCACGAGGATTTATGTATGTATGATAATGGAGGTATGTGCGCTGTTCAAGAACTTGATCAGCAATCACCAAGGGTGAGGATTTTTCTAAACTGTGTGAATGTTTTAATAGAGGGGGTAAACATGGGCTAAATAAACAAAGTATAATAATGGTAGTTTAGTGTGTTTTCTTGATTTAACTGCACGCAACATCACAAATAATATTGATGTTGTTAACACGCCATATTTTGTATGTAATAACTATTGGTCCCAAAGCCACAAAGGGTTTGTCGATATTGTACTTTATCTTTTAGTGTTGAAATTGTGATAACTGCTGAAAATATGTAAAGTTGTAACACACAAACTATTTGTGTGGTTAGGTAATGAGCAATGTGTTAAGAGAAGACTTTTTTTTTGACTGTGTATTTAACAATAGGGAGAATTTATTTGGAAGAAGAAAAAGTGATGGTTCAATGTGGCGAAAGAGGATTCAATTGGGTTGTAACCCCAAAAGTTGAATGTATTAAATGCACCTACTGATGTCCTAGGAGTGGGTTTGTGACTACTGTTATCTTATTATGTCGCAAGTGTTCTAATGTCAAATATACACTTCATGTTGTAAGGGAAATGATAACGGAATAAAGGGATTTGAAGGAAACTTGGCAGAAAGTTATTATCTCATGTAAACCAGGGGCTGGCAGATGTACATGGTTCAGGACAATATTAGACATGAAATGAAATGAAAATCGCTTATTGTCACGAGTAGGCTTCAATGAAGTTACTGTGAAAAGCCCCTAGTCGCCACATTCCGGCGCCTGTCCAGGGATTAATGTGAGGAAGTCAGGAATTGAAGCAGGATCGATTGAACCTTTTAAATTGATGAAGCAAGGGAATCAGTGGATAGTACATGATATCATAATTTACCATTCCAATGAGAAACGGAAAGGAATTTGGATGATGGAAACATGGGACACGAGACAGCCAGTGATGGACAAAATACCTTTTTGGTTACTGATGGACTGAGTTGTGTGCTGTCTCTAAGGTACTTGAGGAAGCTTCTGTGGTGCTGCTACCCCAAGGAAGTAAAATGCTTTGGAGGCAGTGGAAAGCACGGATATAACATTGTGTTACCTTCCTGAGCAGCTACATCTATGGCTCACAGTGATTGGACTTGAGGAAAGAGTCTATCGACACTGGTCTGAGATATGGATAAATTTACAATTGATTTTGGTGCACAATTTAAAATCACAACATGTGCATACAAATGGCAAAGATCGGGGATATATGTTAGTCAGAACAATTGGATGGGGGGATAATTGACCAAACAATATAGTTATGTTTCAAATGCCACGACGGGGTGTAAAAGACAAAATGGGAAAATATGTCATTTGAAATATGGAAGTCTGGCAATACCTGACCTAAGAGTACATGAGAGAATGTTGGGAAAAATCCCATGAAGGGTTAACAGCAGCTGCAAAAAAAGGTTTTGAAATGCAGATAGCCTTTATCAAACAGGCGTTAAGAAAACAGCTTGTGACTATTCAAGCTGTAAAACTGATGTATGTCTTTTAAGTCACAGCAGATTGAACTTTTAGTTACATGGATAAAAGCAATATTTTGCAGCTTCTTTGAAGTTAATTATTTTAGTACGCAGCTAAAAAAGATTTGCAAGGATATTCAGTTGAATTGGGTGACAAATGTTTAGGTGTGAAATTCTGCTGGCACCAGTTGAATATGGGAAGCTGGAGACAATGTGTCCACGGTAACACATGTTAGCCCCAAATCGGAGTTAGAGTTCTGAGTTGAGGGCACTATTTGGTAATAAAGCAACTTTAGAAATGACAGAAACCACATGTAACACCCTTCTGGGATCAACGCACTTTTGAACATCACAAAGGAAACAATGTAATCAGAGTTCGATGAGCTGAAATCATGCTCAATATGAATACATAGTCGTGTTAGAAATAATTCAGATTAAAGGTACCTTGTACAATCAAGAGTAAAATAAAGTTACTTTATGATAATGTCATATAAACGTAATAACTGCTAGAAGAGAAATATAAACCCTAAAAGAGTGGACAGCCAGCAGAGTCAGCTCTCATAGCTGCCCTCGGTCATGGCAAGGATAGAAACCGAGCAGAGCAGCAAATTCATCTGAGGAAGACAAAAAGCTAAAGAAGAGAGATTGTCAAGATGGACCTGAAGGTCTTTTTAACCAACTAGAAGAATCCAGAAGCAAGATCTTTTTACTTTTCTGTAAAGACAGTGATTGCATCTTTTAAAAGGAAAAATATAATAATAAAATAACTTAAAGTTTTAACCTGAAACAGTGGTTATTACAAAGTCTACTTTACTTACTCAGCAATGTGGGACCCAGGATTGATGCTACTAAGTGGTAAGTAGATAAAATTCTTCTGTGAAGATATGAGTTATGCTGGGGGATAACTTGAAAATATAGTTTGACCCGAATAGCACCCACCTAAGTCTGCATAGGAGTCAGGGAGTGAGAATCCCTGTTCAGCATTTAGAATGTCTTATTGACCCTTTATGGTAGCAGGAGAATTTTAAGAATTGTAGTGAGTTTTTTACTTCAGGTGAAGGGATTGAATGTTTGTGGAAGGAGGAGCAATCGAGCGGGCTGCTTTGTCCTGGATGGTGTGGAGCTTCTTGAGGTTGTTGGTGCTGCAATTATCCAGGCAAGTGGAGAGTATTCCATTACACTCCTGACATGTGCTTGTAGATGGTGGGAAGGCTTTGGGGGAGGTCAGGAGGTGAGTTACTCGCCATCAGATTCATTGCCTTTGACCTGCCCTAGTAGCCACGGTATTAATATAGCTAGTCCAGTTCAGTTTCTGATCAATGGTAACCCCCAGGATGTTGATTGTGGAGGATTCAGGGATGGTAATGCCATTGAATGTCAGGGGGTGATGGTTAGATCCTCTCTTGCAAGAGATGGTCATTGCCTGGCACTTGTGTGGTGCAAAGGTAACTTTCCACTTACCAGCCCAAGCCTGGATATTGTCCAGGTCTTGCTGCATTTGGACATGGACTGCTTCATGATCTGAGGAGCAGCGAATGATGCTGAACATTGTGCTGTCATCCGCAAACATCCCCACTTCTGACCTTATGATGGAAGGGAGGTCATTGATGAGGCAACTGAAGATGGTTGGGCCTAGGACACTACCCTGAGGAACTCCTGCAGTGATGGCCTGGAGCTGAGATGATTGATCTCCAACCACCACAGCCATTTTCCTTTGTCCCAGGTGTGACTCCAACCAGCGGAGAGATTTCCCCCTGATTCCTGTTGACTCCAGTTTAGCTATGACTCTATGATGCCGTACTCGGTCAAATGCTGTCTTGATGTCAAGGGCAATCACTCTCATGTCACCTCTGGCATTCAGCTCTTTTGTCCATGTACATAGATACATAGAACATACAGTGCAGAAGGAGGCCATTCAGCCAATCGAGTCTGCACCGACCCACTTAAGACCCCACTGCCACCCTATCCTCATAACCCAATAACCCCTCGCCCAACCTTTTTGGACACTAAGGGCAATTTTGCATGGCCAACCTACCTAACCTTGCCTGTCTTTGGACTGTTGGAGGAAACCGGAGCACTCTGAGGAAACCCACGCAGACACGGAGAGAACGTGCAGACTCCGCACAGGCAGTGACCCAGCGGGGAATCAAACCTGGGACCCTGGCGCCGTGAAGCCACAGTACTAGCCACGTGTGCTACCGTGCTGCCCTGTTTGAACTATTATGAGGTCAGGAGCTGAGTGACCCTGGTGGAACCCAAACTGAGCGTCCATGTGCAGGTTATTGCTGATCAGTTCGGGAAGTGTGACCACGAGGACCAGCACTCAGTGCCGTAAGAAGGTCAATGACCTATAACGGGCCGCACAGATGAGCTATCATCCCCCCCACCACCCCCATGAGCCTGCACCTGGCACTGCCCCCACCCAGCCCCATGCTATGCACTGGCCTACCCATGCTACCCCTCCCCAAACCCCGACCTGAAACTTTTCACCCCCCCCCACTCAAATCCCCCTCCTCAACCACATGCTCCCAGAATCCCCGCCCACGCTGAATCACGCGTGCGGCTAATGATGCCCTCTCTCTGTTTCTGCAGGAGAAACTGTCCCACCATCATCGGGAGAGAGCCCAGCCTGGAGGTGGGGTGCCGGGCATTAGAATCCTCACCACCTTTCAGGAACGGGCTCTGGAGGTTATGGGGTTGACCGGGGACAGAGCGGTCACCAATGCGGAAGTCAGCGTACGGCGCAAAGGTGAGGATCTATCGGGCCCCCACTCAGATGGACTGCCACACATGAATTGTTATTGCCATACAGACTGATCCATCCCTCCCACTGGCCACATATCCATTCTCCCACAGGTCCTCCAGCCGACGATGCTGGCCCATCGGGGATTGTCCCCTACCCTGTCCCCATGAGGCCACCTCGGAGGAGAGCTCTGAGGATGCCACCATCGACGCATCACAGCTGCCATTCCCACCCTCTACCTGCACAGAGACATACACCTCAGTGAGCAACCGTAGTGGTCAGGCTTCTGGGACACATTCTGGTGAGGCAGTAACGCCCAGGCCAGACAGCAGTCGCAGGTACCAGCTGCGACCCAGTTAGATGCTGAGCTTCTGGAACAGGTTTACCTGGACCTGATTTGGATGTCAGGGTGCAGCTATGAGATTCAGAGAGAGATGTCAGCGACACTCGAGCAGGTCCATAGTCGGTTGGAGGAGTCCCAGGGACCACCGACTGTATGGCACCGAGACCAATAGTGCTAAGGTGGCAACCGCAGTGGGGAGCCTGGTGCACGACGTCACCAGTTTGAGTGGAGGTGTCCAAGATGTGGCAGAATTGGTGATCGCCATGGCTGAAGGCCTCATCAGAATGTCCGACTCGATGGGGGATGTGACCCAGTACCAGGCTGACCGAGATGAGGTGCTGAGGACCATGACCCCGTGCAGGACATGTCCAGGTCTCAGATGGGAATAGCCGAGGTGCTGAGAGGCATGTCCCAGTTTCAGGTGGGCATTGCCGAGGTGCTGCAAAGCATGTCCCAGTCACTGAAGAGCATTGCCAAGGGTGTCAACACCATGGTGCAGACGTTGGCGAGCCGCCAAATCTTGCAGGGGCAGCATGGGCTCGATCCAGTTGCCCCTCCGTCCCGAGGTGAACCTCGGGGCCCTACGGACAGCGACCGGCAGGAGATGGCAGTGGATGCCAACCCGGAACCATCCCATGGAGTGGGGAAGGTGGCCACCAGCTCCCCCGAGTTCCACGCCTCTGACAACAGCGTGTCCCGCAGTCAGCACCCGGGAAAGCATGGCACGACTATGTGGCACCATCAGGTGCACCTGGGCCCTCCAGCCTTAAGCCTCCAGAGTGGCATCAAATTCCACGGGACGTGGTAAGCAGCTGGATGCCTCCACCTCTAATGTGCATCCTGGGGACACACCTAGATTCAGTGGTAGAGCAAAGAAGGCTAAGCACGTCGAGGATCACTGAGGGTACTGGGGGTGGAGGGTGGAGCGTGATAGGCAGGGGGTAAGGGGGGTGAGGAGTGGTGGTGAGAGTGAGGTGGCACTATTAGGAGAGTGGGGCGGTGTTGCACACTTTTGAAACATTAAAGACCCTTCAGCACAACCAGAATGATGCCTCTGTCACTTTCTTCCGCTGTGCGGGCCAGTCTCCGAATCCTTGGCCCACCTTTCCAGGCATGAACCACCCACCAACCCCCCCGCCCCCCCCCCCCCTTCCCCTGCTCCCCCCCCAACCACCACTATAGTGCAGGTGATGGGTGTGAGCGAGCACTCAACAGATAGGTAGGCCAGACTGTGGCATAGATTGACTGTGGCATAGACCAGTGCTCAGCTCTCTACAGGTATCATCACCCCCCCTGCCCTCCATAGTGACCCGATGACAGTGCCGACACAGTCCCAGCACCCTGGGGTGATGTGACACATACCATGGGAGGGTAAGAAAAGAGGAGGGGTGTGGAAAGGGTTGCGATGATGGACCAGGCCACATCCTATGTGAAGAGGGTGAGTATGAGGACGTTCGTGGCCCTCCGGGCATGCCAGACCCCCGTCGCTGTTGCCTGCGGTTGGTCCTCCAGTTCTTCCACGGGATCGTTCCCCAGCACCTGCTGGCCCAGCGCCTCCTCATCATCCTCATCCTCGTCCTCCTCCTCGGAGGTGGCCACATGTTCTTCCCCCTCCACCTCCAGCACGACGCCCTGCTGCTGCTCCAGGTTGTGAAGGACACAGCAGACCACTACAAGCGGGTGACCCTCGGTGGGGGGGGGGGGGGGGGGTGTACTGCAGGGCATCACCAGAGAGGTTGAGGCATTGGAACCACATTTTGAGCAGTGTGATGCACCGCTCAATCACAGCCCGGGTGGCTGAATTGGCCTTGTTGTGCCGGGTCCCCGGTTCGGTCTCCGGCCTCCGTACAGCGTCATTAGCCAGGCCCTCAGCAGATACCCCTTATCCCCCAGGAACCAGCCAGCCAATACGGGGTGGTCCTCAAAAAGGCCGGGGATGTCGCTGACGTGCACGCTCCCCGGGAAGCTTGCACGCACGTGCATGATCTGCATGTGGTGGTCGCACATGAGCTGAATATTCAGGGAGTGGAGCCCCTTCTTGTTAATGTAGGGCACTCTCAGCTGCCTGGTGTGCTCAAGGTGACATGTGTGCAGTCTATCAGCCCCTGGACCAGGGGCATCCCTACGATGGAAGAGAATCCTGCATTCTCTTGTTGGGCCTGGTTTATATAGGTTTCCACCTGGACAAACATGTATTCCATGTAGGATGCACTCATGGGCTGTAGCCAGATCCTGTACACCTGACACCCGCACATAACGTTACCTGGACCGGACGCTGGTCCCCTCCTTGTTGCACTCACCCACCCACCCTCCAGCCGTGGATATGTCCTCAGTGCTGGGGCCCATCCACTGATTGTTCAAATCTCGGCTGCTGTGTGTGTGGTGTTGCCTCCCGCAGTGTTCAGGCACAGTGTCCAGGCATCATAGTCTGATTGGAATACTCGGCAGTAACTTCCATGAGCTACATGGCCCGCCCACCCACAGGAATCCACTTGGGATGTGTGAAGTGCTCACTTCACCACAATTGCCAGTTCTGCAATAGTCTTCAGCCACACAGCCAGAGGCCTCCACAATCAGTGGGTATTATGGGTGGTCGGTGGGGCAGACAGGCAGGTACAAGGATTGCCCCCGAATGGGTCCACACGATCCAAGGGTTGGCATGGTGGAGCCACACGCAGAGTACCCCCTCCCACCACACATTCCGACCCCTCTCCCATGACAGACCACCCCAGACGAGGGTTGCCCACCCCGGTTGCCGCCCCCTCCAAGCACAGAGGTGACATGCCCAGGGCCTCTGGGCTCATTTCCTGAGCGAAGATGGCTACTCATCTCCTCAGCTCCCTGCAGAAGCCCTTCCACCAGGTTCACCTTTTTTAAAAGGAGTACTGATTGGCACCAGTGTGACTACTTGCTGGGGAGGTACTGGATCATTGGAGACTGTTGGATATAGAGTAGCTCCCGTTAAATGTATGGAAATAGGGCTTAATTGGTGATTAATGGCTTCCCACCACACTACAGCAGGATCCCGATTTCACCTGTGGGATTGGGTTGGTTGCATCGCAGGCGGTTTGGCGCCCAGTCCAGTTCTCGTTTTTGAACTCTCCCACTATTCACCACACTCATCGTGCTCTTGCTCGAACGCAACAAGGCCATTGAATCAAGCCCTACATCTTCCACTAATTCACCATCTATGTCACTTTTCAAATTTCTACTCTCACCTGTATTACCTCTGATCCTCCTAATTTATTATGAGCTGCAAACTGACATTTAAGTCAGTGTTTTTCAAAATTTTTCCCCAAGACCCACTTTTACCAACTTCCGCCATCCTTCAGGACCCATGCCGGCCGGCCTTTGCAACACATCATTTTTGCTTATCTTTAATGTGACAGGTGAGCCTGTGTGATCCTCACAATCTCACTCCAATCAGGTTCACCGGAGGATATGCACCCAGCAATGCGCATATCAGATGTAGAACTCAGCCAGTTCATTTGTGCTGTCTTCATCTTTGTGAGGACGGAAAACCCAACCTCGTTGTGAAGGGCAATAGCAACAAAATGCTTGTTTTACTCAGCACTGGATACTCCTCGGTGACGCGACTCCAGAATGCTGACAGCCTCATGGAAATGTGGCACGTTTCTAATGTGCTGTCACAGGTGATTCACAGACGGTCAGTCTTTTAATTTGGAGTCAGCTGTAAGTTAATAATTGATTCTGGGGCCTCAAATTCAAAAGGATTTTTCACCTACTTCTTGTCTTCCAGAATCTGAAACATCGCCTCTGGAAAGTAGTGACAAAAACTGTTGATCAGCGCAGCCAGATGTGACTGAATAAGGTGTGCCAGTCTGTTGACAGTTCCCTTACTAACATTGTTTTCTTCAATGTGTCGTAGCAGTGTGGGGAACATGTAATAGTTTTAGCTTTGTACTCGCACTTCCCAAACTTTCACTGACTTTACGAAAGCATCTATTTCTTCACGGTGCTGTAAGCAATCATTATCCTTCCCTTGCAATTTGGGTTCAGTTCGTTTAGACTTGAAAAGATGTCTGCAGGTAAGACATAGTCAGCATCCAAGTGTTATTTGTCAGGACTTCCCTGCATATAACACACATGGACTTTGCATCCTGATTTTGCACTGGCGCAGTTAGCAAAACCACACAAAATTATCTTTATACTGCTTTGTTACTAGGCTGTTCACCAAGGGCCCTGGAGCTCTGTGTACAGCTCATACTAACTCTGCTTTCTCCTGCCATGAACTCTCCTGTGCCGCTCACACTAGCACTACATTGTTCTGCCAACTCTCTCCAGCGGATTCAGTAATGAGATCCTGGCATGTTGGTGTCTCTGGCCCTCTCTCCCTTATGACAAAATTACCATTTTCAGTTCTTCACAGTCCTGTTGCTTTGCTTGCTCGCAGCTAGTAAATGGAGGAATCTCTCATCCATGATTTCATGCCAATAGCACAGACATACATGGTGCGGGACGCCAGTGTATCTACCAGGCTCGTGACATTCTCTTTGCCACTGCTTCTGGCCGGAAGACTGCAACGTTACATCTAAAAGACGATTCACTGCCAGCATTCTCAACTTAAAAGCTGGTCATCGCGGCATTATTAAAAGCTGGTCACAGCGGCATTATTAAAAGCTAGTCCTGGCGGCATTATTAAAGGCTGATCATGGCGGCATTATTAAAAGCTGGTCATTGCGGCATTATTAAAAGCTGGTCATAGTGGCATTATTAAAAGCTGGTCACGGCGGCATTATTAAAGGCTGGTCATGGCGGCATTATTAAAGCTGGTTGCGGCGGCATTATTAAAAGCTGATCATGGCGGCATTATTAAAAGCTGGTCATTGCGGCATTATTAAAGGCAGACCATGGCGGCATTATTAAAAGCTGGTCACGGCGGCATTATTAAAAGCTTGTCATGGTGACATTATTAAAAGCTTGTCATGGTGGCATTATTAAAAGCTGGTCATGGCGGCATTATTAAAAGCTGCTCGCGGCAGCATTATTAAAAGCTGGTCATGGCGGCATTATTAAAAGCTGATCGCGGCAGCATTATTAAAAGCTGATCACGACGGCATTATTAAAAGCTGATCGCGGCGGCATTATTAAAAGCTGGTCATGGCGGCATTATTAAAAGCTGGTCATGGCGGCATTATTAAAGGCTGGTCATGGCGGCATTATTAAAAGCTGATCACGGCGGCATTATTAAAAGCTGATCATGGCGGCATTATTAAAGCTGATCATGGCGGCATTATTAAAGGCTGGTCATGGCGGCATTATTAAAAGTTGGTTGCGGCGGCATTATTAAAAGCTGATCATGGCGGCGTTATTAAAAGCTGATCATGGCGGCATTATTAAAAGCTGATCATGGCGGCATTATTAAAAGCTGATCGCGGCAGCATTATTAAAAGCTGATCATGGCGGCATTATTAAAAACTGATCATGGCGGCATTATTAAAAACTGATCGCGGCAGCATTATTAAAAGCTGGTCCTGGCGGCATTATTAAAAGCTGGTTGCGGCGGCATTATTAAAAGCTGATCATGGCGGCATTATTAAAGCTGATCATGGCGGCATTATTAAAGGCTGGTCATGGCGGCATTATTAAAAGTTGGTTGCGGCGGCATTATTAAAAGCTGATCATGGCGGCGTTATTAAAAGCTGATCATGGCGGCATTATTAAAAGCTGATCATGGCGGCATTATTAAAAGCTGATCGCGGCAGCATTATTAAAAGCTGATCATGGCGGCATTATTAAAAACTGATCATGGCGGCATTATTAAAAACTGATCGCGGCAGCATTATTAAAAGCTGGTCCTGGCGGCATTATTAAAAGCTGGTTGCGGCGGCATTATTAAAAGCTGATCATGGTGGCATTATTAAAAGCTGGTCACAGCGGCATTATTAAAAGTTGATCATGGCGGCATTATTAAAAGCTGGTCATGGGGGCATTATTAAAAGCTGGTTGCGGCCGCTTATTAAAAGCTGGTCCTGGCGGCATTATTAAAAGCTGGTTGCGGCGGCATTATTAAAAGCTGATCATGGCGGCATTATTAAAAGCTGATCATGGCGGCATTATTAAAAGCTGGTCATGGGGGCATTATTAAAAGCTGGTTGCGGCGGCATTATTAAAAGCTGGTTGCGGCGGCATTATTAAAAGCTGGTCTTGGCGGCATTATTAAAAGCTGCTCACGGTGGCGGCATTATTAAAAGCTGGTCATGGCGGCATTATTAAAAGCTGATCATGGTGGCATTATTAAAGGCTGATCATGGCGGCATTATTAAAAGCTGATCATGGTGGCATTATTAAAGGCTGATCATGGCGGCATTATTAAAAGCTGATCATGGTGGCATTATTAAAGGCTGATCATTGCGGCATTATTAAAAGCTAGTCATGGCGGCATTATTAAAAGCTGATCATGGTGGCATTATTAAAGGCTGATCATTGCGGCATTATTAAAAGCTAGTCATGGCGGCATTATTAAAAGCTGGTCATGGCGGCATTATTAAAAGCTGATCATGGTGGCATTATTAAAGGCTGATCATTGCGGCATTATTAAAAGCTAGTCATGGCGGCATTATTAAAAGCTGGTCAAGGCGGCATTATTAAAAGCTGGTCATGGCGGCATTATTAAAAGTTGGTCACGGCGGCATTATTAAAAGCTGATCATGGCGGCATTATTAAAAGTTGGTCACAGCGGCATTATTAAAAGGTGATCATGGCGGTATTATTAAAAGCTGGTCCTGGCGGCATTATTAAAGGCTGATCATGGCGGTATTATTAAAAGCTGGTCCTGGCGGCATTATTAAAGGCTGATCATGGCGGCATTATTAAAGGCTTATCATGGCGGCAATATTAAAAGCTGATCATGGCGGCATTATTAAAAGCTGATCATGGCGGCAATATTAAAAGCTGATCATGGCGGCATTATTAAAGGCTGATCATGGCGGCAATATTAAAAGCTGATCATGGCGGCAATATTAAAAGCTGATCATGGCGGCATTATTAAAAGCTGGTCATGGCGGCATTATTAAAGGCTGATCATGGCGGCATTATTAAAGGCTGATCATGGCGGCATTATTAAAAGCTGATCATGGCGGCATTATTAAAGGCTGATCATGGCGGCATTATTAAAAGCTGGTCATGGCGGCAATATTAAAAGCTGATCGCGGCAGCATTATTAAAAGCTGCTCACGGTGGCGGCATTATTAAAAGCTGGTCATGGCGGCATTATTAAATGCTGATCATGGCGGCATTATTAAAAACTGATCATGGCGGCATTATTAAAAACTGATCATGGCGGCATTATTAAAAGCTGATCACGGCGGCATTATTAAATGCTGATCATGGCGGCATTATTAAATGCTGATCATGGCGGCATTATTAAAAGCTGGTCATGGCGGCATTATTAAAAGCTGGTCCTGGCGGCATTATTAAAAGTTGGTTGCGGCGGCATTATTAAAAGCTGATCATGGCGGCATTATTAAAAGCTGATCATGGCGGCATTATTAAAAGCTGGTCCTGGCGGCATTATTAAAAGTTGGTTGCGGCGGCATTATTAAAAGCTGATCATGGCGGCATTATTAAAAGCTGATCATGGCGGCATTATTAAAAACTGATCGCGGCAGCATTATTAAAAGCTGGTCCTGGCGGCATTATTAAAAGCTGGTTGCGGCGGCATTATTAAAAGCTGGTCTTGGCGGCATTATTAAAAGCTGATCATGGCGGCATTATTAAAAGCTGGTCATGGCGGCATTATTAAAAGCTGATCATGGCGGCATTATTAAAAGCTGGTCATGGGGGCATTATTAAAAGCTGGTTGCGGCGGCATTATTAAAAGCTGGTTGCGGCGGCATTATTAAAAGCTGGTCTTGGCGGCATTATTAAAAGCTGCTCACGGTGGCGGCATTATTAAAAGCTGGTCATGGCGGCATTATTAAAAGCTGATCATGGTGGCATTATTAAAGGCTGATCATGGCGGCATTATTAAAAGCTGATCACGACGGCATTATTAAAAGCTGATCGCGGCGGCATTATTAAAAGCTGGTCATGGCGGCATTATTAAAAGCTGGTCATGGTGGCATTATTAAAAGCTGATCGCGGCAGCATTATTAAAAGCTGATCGCGGCGGCATTATTAAAAGCTGGTCATGGCGGCATTATTAAAAGCTGGTCATGGCGGCATTATTAAAAGCTGATCACGGCGACATTATTAAAAACTGATCATGGCGGCATTATTAAAAGCTGATCATGGCGGCATTATTAAAAGCTGATCGCGGCGGCATTATTAAAAGCTGGTCATGACGGCATTATTAAAAGCTGGTCACGGCGGCATTATTAAAAGCTGGTCATGGCGGCATTATTAAAAGCTGGTCCTGGCGGCATTATTAAAAGCTGATCGCGGCAGCATTATTAAAAGCTGGTCATGACGGCATTATTAAAAGCTGATCATGGCGGCATTATTAAAAGCTGATCATGGCGGCATTATTAAAAGCCTGTCCTGGCGGCATTATTAAAAGCTGGTCCTGGCGGCATTATTAAAAGCTGATCATGGCGGCATTATTAAAGCTGATCATGGCGGCATTATTAAAAGCTGATCGCGGCGGCATTATTAAAAGCTGATCATGGCGGCATTATTAAAAGCTAATCGCGGCAGCATTATTAAAAGCTGATCATGGCGGCATTATTAAAAGCTGATCGCGGCGGCATTATTAAAAGCTGGTCATGGCGGCATTATTAAAAACTGATCGCGGCCGCATTATTAAAAGCTGGTCATGGCGGCATTATTAAAAGCTGATCATTGCGGCGTTATTAAAAGCTGGTCAAGGCGGCATTATTAAAAGCTGGTCATGGCGGCATTATTAAAAGCTGATCATGGCGGCATTATTAAAAACTGATCGCGGCCGCATTATTAAAAGCTGGTCATGGCGGCATTATTAAAAGCTGATCATTGCGGCGTTATTAAAAGCTGGTCAAGGCGGCATTATTAAAAGCTGGTCATGGCGGCATTATTAAAAGCTGATCATGGCGGCATTATTAAAAGCTGGTTGCGGCCGCATTATTAAAAGCTGGTCATGGCGGCATTATTAAAAGCTGATCATGGCGGCATTATTAAAAGCTGATCGTGGCGGCATTATTAAAAGCTGATCACGGCGGCATTATTAAAAGCTGATCGTGGCGGCATTATTAAAAGCTGATCACGGCGGCATTATTAAAAGCTGATCATGGCGGCATTATTAAAAGCTGGTCATGGCGGCATTATTAAAAGCTGATCATTGCGGCATTATTAAAAGCTGATCGTGGCGGCATTATTAAAAGCTGGTCATGGCGGCATTATTAAAAGCTGATCATTGCGGCATTATTAAAAGCTGATCATGGCAGCATTATTAAAAGCTGATCGTGGCGGCATTATTAAAAGCTGGTCATGGCGGCATTATTAAAAGCTGGTCTTGGCGGCATTATTAAAAGCTGGTCATGGCGGCATTATTAAAAGCTGATCGTGGCGGCATTATTAAAAGCTGATCATGGCGGCATTATTAAAAGCTGATCAAGGCGGCATTATTAAAAGCTGGTCATGGCGGCATTATTAAAAGCTGGTCCTGGCGGCATTATTAAAAGCTGGTCATGGCGGCATTATTCAAGGCTGGTCGTGGCGGCATTATTAAAAGCTGGTCATGGTGGCATTATTAAAAGCTGATCGTGGCGGCATTATCAAAAGCTGATCGCGGCGGCATTATTAAAAGCTGATCATGGCGGCATTATTAAAAGCTGGTCATGGCGGCATTATTAAAAGCTGATCGCGGCGGCATTATTAAAAGCTGGTTGCGGCCGCTTATTAAAAGCTGGTCATGGCGGCATTATTAAAAGCTGGTCATGGCAGCATTATTAAAAGCTGGTCGTGGTGGCATTATTAAAAGCTGATCAAGGCGGCATTATTAAAAGCTGGTCACAGCGGCATTATTAAAAGCTGATCATGGCGGCGTTATTAAAAGCTGGTCCTGGCGGCATTATTAAAAGCTGGTCAAGGCGGCATTATTAAAAGCTGGTCACAGCGGCATTATTAAAAGCTGATCATGGCGGCGTTATTAAAAGCTGATCATGGCGGCGTTATTAAAAGCTGGTCCTGGCGGCATTATTAAAAGCTGGTCATGGCGGCATTATTCAAGGCTGGTCGTGGCGGCATTATTAAAAGCTGATCATGGCGGCATTATTAAAAGCTGGTCCTGGTGGCATTATTAAAAGCTGATCGCGGCGGCATTATTAAAAGCTGATCATGGCGGCATTATTAAAAGCTGATCATGGCGGCATTATTAAAAGCTGGTTGCGGCGGCATTATTAAAAGCTGATCATGGCGGCATTATTAAAAGCTGGTTGCGGCCGCATTATTAAAAGCTGGTCATGGCGGCATTATTAAAAGCTGATCGTGGCGGCATTATTAATAGCTGATCATGGCGGCATTATTAAAAGCTGGTCACGGCGGCATTATTAAAAGCTGGTCATGGTGGCATTATTAAAAGCTGGTCACGGCGGCATTATTAAAAGCTGTCATGGTGGCATTATTAAAAGCTGGTCATGGCGGCATTATTAAAAGCTGATCATGGCGGCATTATTAAAAGCTGGTCACGGCGGCATTATTAAAAGCTGGTCACGGCGGCATTATTAAAAGCTGGTCACGGCGGCATTATTACAAGCTGGTTGCGGCCGCTTATTAAAAGCTGATCATGGCAGCATTATTAAAAGCTGATCGCTGCGGTATTATTAAAAGCTGGTCATGGCGGCATTATTAAAAGCTGGTCACGGCGGCATTATTAAAAGCTGGTCACGGCGGCATTATTAAAAGCTGGTCACGGCGGCATTATTAAAAGCTGGTCATGGCGGCATTATTAAAGGCTGATCATGGCGGCATTATTAAAAGATGGTCATGGCGGCATTATTAAAAGCTGATCGTGGCGGCATTATTAAAAGCTGATCATGGCGGCATTATTAAAAGCTGGTCACGGCGGCATTATTAAAAGCTGGTCATGGCGGCATTATTAAAGGCTGATCATGGCGGCATTATTAAAAGCTGGTCACAGCGGCATTATTAAAAGCTGGTCATGGCGGCATTATTAAAAGCTGATCACGGCGGCATTATTAAAAGCTGATCACGGCGGCATTATTAAAAGCTGATCACGGCGACATTATTAAAAGCTGGTCATGGCGGCATTATTAAAAGCTGGTCGCGGCGGCATTATTAAAAGCTGATCGCGGCGGCATTATTAAAAGCTGATCATGGCGGCATTATTAATAGCTGGTCATGGCGGCATTATTAAAAGCTGATCGCGGCGGCATTATTAATAGCTGGTCATGGCGGTATTATTAAAAGCTGCTCCTGCCCGTTGTGTGCTTCTCTCATGATTGAGAATGTTGTGACCCTCCCGACACCCAACCGTGACTACCCGTTGGTCGTGACCCGCAGTTTGAGAAACTCGACCTATGTTATTAATAAATGCGGTGAAAAGGTGAAGCCTTAAACCAGACACCCGGGAAGCACCATTGGTTTCGTTCTGCCAAACAGAATAAATATCCTTAATCCCCATTTCCTGTCTCTGATTTCCCAATTTCCAACTCGTCAAAAGGTTATTTCCAATTCCGTGCATTCTCAATTTTACCAATAATCCTTTGTGTAGAATATTATCAAATATCTTCTGGCATTCTATTAAAAAAAATCCCAGACATTCATTGTCTAATTAATTTGTGCCTGCCTGAGAAGTTCAACTAGATTAGTCAGATATGACTGATCTTCAACCAAGAAAAGCTGACTTTCTCTGATCAGAACATATTTGTTCAGTTCTCAGTTCTATCATTAGTGACAAATAGCGGAAGTTCAAACCACTTTTTTTATTTTTCCAACTAAGGGGCAAATTAGCATGGCCAATCCACCCACCCTGCACAGCTTTTTGTATTGTGGGGTGAGATCCATGGAGATACTGGTGAATGTACAAATCCTACACGGATAGTGACCCGGGGCCAGGATCGAACCTATGTCCTCAACGCCATGGACAGCAGTGCCAGCGGGAGGATGGAAAAGACTCACAATTACCTATTTGCATCCTATTAACAGGCTGGGCAGATTCTCCAACACTGTATGATTTTCAGGTCCTCTGGCCCAGGATTCACATGGACAGGAAGTGGTACAGGTCTTTGCCACTTGACCCTGGCGCGGTGGACCTTGTGGTAGGCCAAGGAGATGGCTCTTTAAGGGAGTTGCCCCCAACATCCACCGGAGGTCCTCCTTCCCCACACAATAAAAATCCTGCCCTCCACACCCCTGCCAGACTCCACTCCTCACTAGACCCCTCCATCAGAGACCCCCATAAGAGAGACATCCCACCATAGACCCCCATAAGACAGACCCCCGCCAGAGACGCTCATTACAGAGACCCCCAATTACAGAGACCCCACCAGATACCTCCATTACAGAGACCCTACCAGAGGCCCCAATTACAGAGCCACCCCACCAGACACCTCCATAAGAGAGACCCCACCAGAGAACCCCCATTGGAGAGACCACCATTCCCAAGATCCCCACCAGAGACCTCCATTAGAGAAAACCCCACCAGAGACCCCCGATTGTAGATACCCACACCAGAGACCACCCTCCCTCATTACAGAAATCCCTATCTGGAAGCTAGTGAGCAGCCCACAGTGAAAAAAAATCACTGCTTTAAAACTCACCTGTGCCCTTCATCTGCTGGCTCAAGCAGAAAATGCAGCAGTTTTAAATATCTGAAAGTGAAAACCACGTCAGCTGGGTTTAAACCCCCTCAGACCTCTGATCTGCAAGGTTTTCATTCACATCAATGGGAAATTGGTTTTACTAGGCTGTAATTGACAGCTTGCCCACAGCCAGCTGTCTTGATTGATTAATTTAATTTGCCTTCAAGCTTGAAGGGATCTCAAGTACCCAGCTGTGAAACTAACCACAATATTTATAAACATCTAGCTATGACTGACAGCTCTTGGACTACATCAAAAGCAGTTATGTGCTCTCACTTCCTCTTTTTCTCTGCAGAAGGCACTTAACTGTCTTTGATGTGGTCCAAGAGATGTCAATCATAGCTAGATGTTTATAAAAGCTGCGGTTAGCCCTGTCTGCTTCCCACCCTGGGAAGGAGGAGTCCCTTCTCTCCTCATTGGCATCAAACAGTGGGTCCACTTCAGACTTGCAAAATTGTGGGGGGGGGGGGGGGGGGGGGGGGGGGGAGGTCTTCACTGAGCTGTCTTTGCGGATGCAATGACTGTGTGGTGAATGGAGAGCAAATTCCAGCCCCAGCGGTTACACCGCCGTTGGCCTGGAAACAGTTTCCAATTCATGCTGGCACCATGCTGGTCCATTTGCATGGGTTGAATCATGGAACAAATAGTGTCCCCAAAGGGAACGTGAATCCCAGTTCAAATCCCATGGGAACATTTTGTTTCACAAGCGGAGAATCCAGCCCGATATCTTAGTTACTGGAGAGAATGAAGAAGAACATCTTCAAAATGTAGACGCTACACTCCAGAGACTAGACAATCAAGGACCATGAGTACGGAATGATAAAGGTGAATTCTTCAAATCTTCTGTTTAATACCTGAGGACACATCACAGATGCAAAGGTATTGGACAAATCGCCTTCAAAGTAACTTTCGGGTCCCTGTCGGTCCAAAATTCGCGACCCACGCTCGCTGACCTTAGCAGCATACGTCACATTCGCTTAGCTTTAATACGAAAGCGGGGCCTACTTGTCCCTCACAATCTCACTCCAATCAAGTTCACAGGAGGAGAGGGCAATGCGCATATCTTGTGCAGAGTTCAGCCAGTTCCTTTGTGCCATCTTTATCTTTGTGAGAACAGAAAATCCAACCTCACACATGTAGGTCATCGTGAAGGGCAATAGCTTCGCTGTAAACTCCTGGGAGATGCTAATCCAGAATGCTGACAGCCTCATGGGCTTTTGCCGTGTTTTTAATGTGTTGTCATAGGTCAGGTACAGCAGCACAGTCATTTCATTCGGAGTCAACTGTAAGTTAATAACTGACTCTGGGGTCTCAACCTCGAAAGGTATTTTTCACCCACCACTTCTCTTTTAAAATCTGTTCATTAAGTAAACTTTAATTGTTAATGTCAATGTTCATTGCAGGAATCTCTGATGTAAAGGGGGTGGAAAGTGTTGTGTATTCATATTTGTTCCGAGTTGGAACAAGGTCACGTAAGAGTCCAGTCACATGACACATTGATGACATCATCGGCAGCTTGCGCAGGCAAACCGTCAGTCTATCCTCACAGCCTGTAGATTGAACGCCTTTCCAATAAAACTTTTTATTTGTACCTTCATGGTCTGCGAACCTATCCTTTAAAAATATCATACCATTTCTCTTTGATTTATTTTTAGTTTCTCTGCTATGGGTCAGAGCATCAATGCAACGCCATAACAGACCAATCTGCAATAAATACTTTCTTCAAATGTAATACCTCACTGGGATTACAGGAATGGAGAATTAAGGTTCTTCTTGGTGACTGTTTTCAATTCACTTTTCACTCGATGGGTCCTCTTTTGATGCCGTAGGATCACAGGCTTCCATCTTGTAACACATGGTTTACACACTAGTGGTCAATTCTGTGCCAGAAATTGAATTAATATTACCCTGTTTATATTGTTTCATATGCAGATACTTAGATGAATTCACACCCCAACCCTGTCCGCCAATGCTAACCCACCACCCCACACCCGACCCAAACAGCATTATTCCCTTCTTTGAGTTTTCCTAATTCTTTCATCAGTTATACATCATTCACCTCTACGCCCTACACCTGGGCAGTGTGCCTTCATCCTGGCACACTGAACGATTCAAGACACCTCCCCACCACGCAGCTGGGGGATTGGCTCCGGGTGACAGGAGTTACCCACTGCGGTCGTTGCTGATGACACCTATCCGGAGGCCACAGACAGAGGCAGAGACCCGTTACAGTGACACTCATACAGCGAACAGGAGCATGATCGAGCGGTGCTTCAGCCACCTGAAGATGCGGTTCAGGTGCCTGGACCGCTCTGGAAGGGCCCTCCCATTATGACACTGAGAAGGTCGCCCGCATCATTGCGGCCTGCACAACATCGCGCAGCAGAGGGGTGGCGGGCTGGAGGAGGACGATGAACACCAGGCGTTGTCCGACTCGGAGGATGCGTTCATTGGCTGTGTGTGTGGGATGGGGGGCCAGGGGCACGGACACCACATCCCATCCCATACCCTTTCACTCCGTCCCACCCGGCAAACCTCCGCCTACAACTCAGTCCGTGATATATACCTTTTTTTTAATTAAATAATTTTAATTCAAATTTTCACGTTTTCACAAAAAAGAAAACAATAACAGAAAATTCTAAGAACAAAATGAACAGACCCCCCCCCCCCGTATATATAAAAGAGAAACAATAAATTAACGCCTGTCGTTGCCAAAAAAACAGATATTCAACCCAAAACAAAAACAAAGAGACAACCCCCTCCCCCTCCCCACCCTCCCCCCCTTCCCCCCACTCCTCCTCCCCTCCCTCCCTCCTCCTCCCCTCCCCCCTCCCCTGCCCTCCGCTCCCCCTTACCCCCCTCCCCCCACCCTCCCCCTCCCCTCACCCCCCTCCTCACCCCCCTCCTCACCCCCCTCCCCGCTCCCTCACCCCCTACCCCCTCCCTCCCCCACCCCCTCCCCCCTCCCTCCCCTCCCTCCCCCTCCCCCTCCCTCCCCCTCCTCCCTCTTCCCCTCCCTCCCCTCCCCCCTCCCTCCCCCTCCCCCTCTTCCCCTCCCTCCCCCTCCCCTCCCCCTCCCTCCCCCCTCCCCCTCCCCCCTCTTCCCCTCCCTCGCCCCTCCCTCCCCATCCCCCCTCCCCCTCCCCCCTCCCTCCCCCCTCCCCCCTCCCTCCCCCTCCCCCCTCTTCCACTCCCTCCCCCCTCCCTCCCCCTCCCCTCCCCCTCCCTTCCCCCTCCCCCCCTCCCTCCCCCTCCCCCCCTCCTCCTCCAGCATTCCCCCCACCGGGTCCACCACATACAACAATAGGTTGTCCGCATAGAGCGAAATTCGGTGCTCCTCCCCACCCTGGACCAGCCCCCTCCAATCCCCTGACTCCTTCAGCGCCATAGCCAGGGGTTCAATTGCCAGTGCAAAAAGTAGGGGGGACAGGGGACACCCCTGCCTTGTCCCTCAGTATAGTCGAAAATACTCCAACCTCCTCTTATTCGTGGCCACACTCGCCATCGGGGCCTCATACAACAGCCTCACCCAACTGAAAAACCCCTCCCCAAACCCGAACCTTTCCAGAACCTCCCACAAGTACTCCCACTCGACCCTATCAATGGCCTTCTCCGCATCCAGCGCCACCACTATCTCCGTCTCCCCTTCCACCGCCGGCATCATAATAACGTTCAAGAGCCTCCGTATATTAGTGTTCTGCTGCCTCCCCTTCACAAACCCCGTTTGATCCTCGTGGATAACTTGCAGCACACAATCTTCTATCCTCGTGGCTAAGATCTTTGCCAACAACTTGGCGTCCACATTCAGGTCTGTATGACCCACACTGCAGGGGATCCTTGTCTCGCTTAAGGATCAAGGAGATCAGCGCCCGAGACATCACCAGGGGCAAAGCCCCCCCCCCCTCCCTCACCTCGTTGAAGGTCCTAACCAACAGGGGGCCCAGCAGGTCTGCATACGCCTTGTAAAATTCAACCGGGAACCCATCCGGCCCCGGCGCCTTCCCCGACTGCATGTTCCCTATCCCTTTAACCAGCTCCTCAAGCTCAACTGGCGCCCCCAGACCCTCCACCCGTCCCTCCTCCATCCTCGGGAATCTCAGCCGGTCCAAAAAGCGCCCCATCCCCCCCTTCTCCGCCGGATGTTCGGACCGATATAGTCTCTCATAAAAGTCCCTGAAGACCCCATTAATGTCTACCCCCTGTTTAACTTCTTAAAAGAATGCTCGAAGTCGTCTCTAGGTTAACGGATGATTTATTGTGCCCCACAATAAATTACAGAATTGCACTTGAGAATATACTGCTTTACTAGTCTGCAACTAGGCCCAAAAGACTTGCATCTCCAAAGTTAACTTCCACACCTTGCCCCTTCAACCCTCCAGCTCCCAGTGCCCGAAGGCGGGCCTTCGGCGTTCCTCTTATATCTCCCCGCACTGCCCCCTGGTGGTACTTCCATGTCCCATCAGTCCCTTCTGTACACACACAGGCGAGGATCACCACACCCCCCTCCGCACCACATTTCCTCCCCGGTCCTTAACTCCACCAATCTCCCTAGCCGCATCCCGCTTACGGAGCTGGTGTGCCAGTATCCTACTCGCCTTATCCCCATACTCGTACACCACGCCCTGAGCCTTTCTCCATTGAGCCTCCGCCTTTCTGGTGGTCAAAAAGTCGAACTCAGCACGAAGGCTGCGCCGCTCCCTCAGCTATCCCTCCTCCAGGGCCTCTGCGTATCTCCTGTCCACCCTCACCATCTCCCCCACCAATCTCTCCCTTTCTCTCTGCTCCCCTCTCTCCCTGTGGGCCCGAATGGAGATAAACTCCCCCTGAACCACCGCCTTCAGCGCCTCCCAGACCGTCCCCACTCGGACCTCCCCATTATCGTTGGCCTCTAGATACCTCTCAATGCATCCTCGAACCCGCCCGCCCACCTCCTCGTCCGCCAGCAACCCCACCTCTAAGCGCCAAAGCGGGCGTTGGTCCCTCTCCTCCCCCAGCTCGAGGTCCACCCAATGCGGGGCAGGGTCAGAAATGGCTATCGCCGAGTACTCAGCGTCTACTACCCCAGCAATCAGCGCCCTACTCAAAACAAAGAAATCGATCCGGGAGTAGGCCTTATGCACATGGGTGAAGTATGAACATTTTCTGGCCCTCGGCCTCGCAAACCTCCAAGGATCCACCCCTCCCATCTGGTCCATAAACCCCCTCAGCACCTTAGCCGCCGCAGGCCTCCTACCCGTCCTGGAACTGGATCGATCCAGTGGCAGATCCAGAACTGTGTTGAAATCCCCCCCATTATCAGGCCCCCCACCTCCAAATCTGGAATCCGGCCCAACATGCGCCGCATGAAACCCGCATCATCCCAATTCGGGGCATGTACATTGACCAGCACCACCCGCTCCCCTTGCAACTTGCCGCTCACCATCACATACCTCCCGCCGCTGTCTGCCACCACACTCGACGCCTCAAACGACACCCTCTTCACCACCAGGATCGCCACCCCCCCCCCCCCCCCAGTTTTTTCAGTGATATATACCTGCCGCACTGCGGGGTGTAGGCCCTGGGTTGGCAGTAACAGCGGGTCTGGTCCATGGGATGGAGGGTAGTGACAATCCACTCTGCGCTGAGCTCTGGTGCTCCACATTGTATAACATCTGACTTCTGCCCACAGAGGCACTTTCTACCGTCCACCCAGGTGATCCCTGCATGCAATCCAGCCATTTCATCACACGGTCCCATCAGATCCCTGGGGTGGTGGTAGTGGTGACGGCTTGGGGGGGGGGGGGGTGGGGTAAGGGGAGCGGGGGGTGGAGCCCAGCCCACCCACTACATCTGCCCATTCTCCCCCCTCCACAGCCTCTCTCTAGCCAACCCAGACCAGTCCGCCCCTCACCACCCATTAGACAGAGCACAGAGGCAGGTTGTAACAGTGGTAACAGGTGTTTAATGTGAACAATTATATCCAGGTTTGTGCTCTAGCCCCTATAACTCAACTGTGCCCTGCACCCATGCCAACCGAACTGGTGTCTAACTTTCTGGCCTTACGGGCCCTAACGCTACCTCTAGGTGGTTCCCCAGATGGTACAGCAGGAGTGGACGCAGCTGCTGTGCTTCCTGCCGTGCAACCTGGGTCCTCATTGGCGGACGTGTTCTGGGGCGACCAGGTCTGGATGGGCCTGGCTGCTGCTCAGGTGCCCCGGATGGCGTGATGCTGCACCGTTCTGCCCGCTGCCCACCAGATGCACCATGGGACAGGGGTGGGGAAGTCCAAGGTGCTGCGGTGTTCTGGTACCTCCCCTGCAGAAGTCACCAGCACGGGTTCCATCACCTCCTCCTCCCTCAGGGTGCCCGATGCCCCCCCGGGCTACTCCATGGGAATGGGTGTGAGCAGAACAAACCCCTGAGGGTAAACCTGCTGGGTTTATTTGTCACATTAGCCAGTGACTATGCCAACTCCGTCTGGAACTGCGCCATCTCCCTCTCTGTCTGCGCCACATCAGCCAGCGCCTGGGCAATGCCTCTGACATTCCCAGCCATGCCCTGCTGTGACTGGGCCATGTTCAGAAGTGCCTTTGCAATGCCCAGGTGGCTCTGGCACGTGGTTGTCTGTGAGATGGTGACCCTGTCCTGGGCCTCGGCCAGTGCCTGCACAGAATGCCCCAGGCCTTAGACATGCTGATCCATAGCCACGACCGTTGTCCCCAATGCCTCCACGTAAGCCACCCATGCGGTGTTGGCCTGGGTGGCGCGCATTAACGGCACCACCTCCTGATACTGCACTCAGTTGAACTCCTCCAACTGCACCTGCAAGTACAGGATGCTCACCGTCAACTCCTCATGTAGTCCCTGGCTCTAAAACTCCACTATAGATGGGACTGTCCATTCCAGAAACCCAAAACCCATCTGGACGGCAGCTAGTCCCTGGGGCCGGTATGCCCTCCGACCGTCCGCTCCCTCGGGTTTTCCTACCTCTACCTGCAGTACCCGATCAGCTGTGTGGTGCGCACCAGAGAGTGTCCCAGGAGCCTCTTCAATAACATGCCCAACCGAGGTGAGTGTTTCTGGAATGGTGGAGGGTGTTGGAGACAGCTGTGTTGGGAAATCCGTGTCTTTCTCCAACTCATTCTCCGGGGTCTCCTGGGTCTCAGGGCAGAGGGTTGGTGTCCGAGCTGCTATCCCCATTGCTGCTCTGCTCAGGGGAGGCTACAACTTTGGCACTGGCGGGTTTCCGACACAGTATGTAGATAGGCCAACGAGAGGCGAGGCCATATTGGATTTGGTACTGGGTAATGAACCAGGACAGGTGTTAGATTTGGAGGTAGGTGAGCACTTTGGTGATAGTGACCACAATTCGATTACGTTTACTTTAGTGATGGAAAGGGATCGGTATATACCGCAAGGCAAGAGTCATATCTGGGGGCAAGGCAATTATGATGCGATGAGGCAAGACTTAGGATGCATCGGATGTGGAGGGAAACTTCAGGGGATGGGCACAATGGAAATGTGGAGCTTGTTCAAGGAACAGCTACTGCGTGTCCTTGATAAGTATGTACCTGTCAGGCAGGGAGGAAGTGGTCGAGCGAGGGAACCGTGGTTTACTAAAGCAGTTGAAACACTTGTCAAGAGGAAGAAGGAGGCTTATGTAAAGATGAGACGTGAAGGTTCAGTTAGGGCGCACAAGAGTTACAAGTTAGCTAGGAAGGACCTAAAGAGAGAGCTAAGAAGAGCCAGGAGGGGACATGAGAAGTCTTTGGCAGGTAAGATCAAGGATAACCCTAAAGCTTTCTATAGATATGTCAGGAATAAAAGAATGACTGGGTAAGAGTAGGGCCAGTCAAGGACAGTAGTGGGAAGTAATGCGTGGAGTCCGAGGAGATAGGAGAGGTGCTAAATGAATATATTTCGTCAATATTCACGCAGGAAAAAGACGAGGAGAATACTGAGATACAGGCTACTAGACTAGAAGGGCTTGAGGTTCTTAAGGAGGAGGTGTTAGCAATTCTGGAAAGTGTGAAAATAGGTAAGTCCCCTGGGCCAGATGGAATGTATCCTAGGATTCTCTGGGAAGCTGGAGAGGAGATTGCTGAGCCTTTGGCGTTGATCTTTAAGTCATCATTGTCTACAGGAATAGTGCCAGAAGACTGGAGGTTAGCAAATGTTGTCCCCTTGTTCAAGAAGGGGAGTAGAGACAACCCTGGTAACTATAGATCAGTGAGCTTTACTTCTGTTGTGGGCAAAGTCTTGGAAAGGTTTATAAGAGATAGGATGTATAATCATCTGGAAAGGAATAATTTGATTAGAGATAGCCAACATGGTTTTGTGAAGGTAGGTCGTGCCTCACAAACCTTATTGAGTTCTTTGAGAAGGTGACCAAACAGGTGGACGAGGGTAAAGCAGTTGATGTGGTGTATATGGATTTCAGTAAAGCATTTGATAAGGTTCCCCAAGGTAGACTATTGCAGAAAATACGGAGGCATGGGATTCTGGGTGATATAACAGTTTGGATTAGAAATTGGCTAGCTGGAAGAAGACAAAGGGTGGTTTAGCTCACAAGGCTAAATCGCTGGCTTATAAAGCAGACCAAGCAGGCCAGCAGCACGGTTCGATTCCCGTACCAGCCTCCCCGGACAGGCGCCGGAATGTGGCGACTAGGGGCTTTTCACAGTAACTTCATTGAAGCCTACTCGTGACAATAAGCGATTTTCATTTCATGATAGGAAATGTTCAATCTGGAGTCCAGTTACTAGTGGTGTACCACAAGGATCTGTTTTGGGGCCTCTGCAGTTTGCCATTTTTATAAATGACCTGGAGGAGGGTGTAGAAGGATGGGTGAGTAAATTTGCAGATGATACTAAAGTCAGTGGAGTTGTGGACAGTGCGGAAGGATGTTACAAGTTACAGAGGGACATAGATAAGCTGCAGAGCTGGGCTCAGAGATGGCAAATGGAGTTTAATGCAGATAAGTGTGAGGTGATTCATTTTGGAAGGAATAACTGGGCACTGGGCTAATGGTAAGATTGTTGGTAGTGTGGATGAGCAGAGAGATCTTGGTGTCCATGTACATAGATCCCTGAAAGTTGCCACCCAGGTTGAGAGGGTTGGTAAGAAGGTGTAATTGAAAATACAGAAAAATGTGTCATTTGAAACATGGAAGCCTGGCAATATCTGGTCTGAGAGGATACAGGGAAAGATCCCACAAAAGGTTAATACAGTAGTCCCCCGTTATACCGCGCTTCGCGATATACCGCGGGGGGGCTTATGGACCCCAACTGTCAGTTGTGTCAATTTCAGCGGCCGGCTGATTGTTTCAGTGAGAGAGCAGCTTCCCTCTCTGGATCAAAGTGAGCCGGCCGCTGAAATTGACACTGCCGCCTGCTCTCTCCCTCCAATCAGAAACATTAAAACTTAAAAGTTGGATTGGAGGGAGAGAGCAGCCGGCAGTGTCAATTTCAGCGGCCGGCTCACTTTGATCTGGAGAGGGAAGCTGCTCTCTCACTGAAACAATCAGCCGGCCGCTGAAATTGACACTGCCGAGGGGGGGGGGGGGGGGGCGGGTGTTGGGGGGGAGAGGAGGGGGGTGGGTGTGGGGGAGACCCCCCTGTGGGTGTGGGGGAGACCCCCCTGGGGGTGTGGGGGAGAGAGGGTGGACCTGCGGGTGTTGGGGGAGAGAGGAGGGCCCTGCGGGTGTTGGGGGGCGGGGGAGGAGAGGGGGGGGAGGGGGCGAGCCGGAGGGTGTGGGGAGGGGGCGAGCCGGAGGGTGTGGGGGGACAGGGGGCGAGCTGGACGCTGTGGGGGAGAGCAAGAGGGTGTGGGGGAGAGGGGGAGAGGGAGCGAGCCGGAAGGTGTGGGGGGAGAGGGGGCGAACTGGACGCTGTGGGGGAGAGCAGGAGGGTGTGGGGGAGAGGGGGAGAGGGAGCGAACCGGAAGGTGTGGGGGGAGAGGGGGCGAGCTGGACGCTGTGGGGGAGAGCAGGAGGGTGTGGGGGAGAGGGGGCGAACCGGAGGGTGTGGAGGGAGAGGGGGCGAGCCGGAGGGTGTTGGGGGGGAGAGGGGGCGAGTCGGAGGGTGTGGGGGGAGAGGGGTCTAGTTGGAGGATGTGGGGGGAGAGGGGGCGAACCGGAGGGTGTGGGGGGGGAGAGGGGTCTAGTTGGAGGATGTGGGGGGAGAGGGGGCAAGCCGGAGGGAAAAAAAAGAAATTGACACTGCCGGCTGCTCTCTCCCTCCAATCAGAAACATTAAAACTTAAAAGTTGGATTGGAGAGAGAGAGCAGCGGGCAGTGTCAATTTCAGCGGCCGGCTGATTTCAGTGAGAGCAGCTTCCTTCTCCGGATCAAAGTGAGCCGGCCGCTGAAATTTTAATTGGATCCACGATGGGGGTTTTAAATTTATTTAAAAATCTATGCTAGCGCTTCCCATTGTGAGTCTACGGGGGTCTGACCTCTCCCCCCGCCCCCCGTAGACTCTCAATGGGAAGCGCTAGCATAGATTTTTAAATAAATTTAAAACCCCCATCGTGGATATCCGCGGCTCGGATACAACGCGGGTGGCTGTCTTGGACCCCAACACCCGCGTTATAAAGGGGGACTACTGTAGCAGCTGCAAAGAACAGGATTATAAAATGCAGATTCTTTCTCACAAGCAGGTTTAGCAAACACACAGGATTCTGGTATTTAGCTAAAACAATGGCTCACACCTTCATTGAATGTAACTATCTTAGGAAGCATCTGGAAAAGCATGGATGAGAGTTTCAATTGAATTAGTGACGAATGTTTAAAACAGGCAGGTCTTTCAAGTCATAACCAAGTAAAATTTTAACATACAGTTAAAAGCAAAGGTTTCACACCTTCACTGAAATTAACTCTCTTAGTAAACAGCTGGAAAGGATGGATGATGCTCAGTCGAATTTGGTGTCAATTCTAAGTGTGAAATTCTACTAACATCAAGTCAATTAAAAGAAAATTGGAGACAACCTGTCTATGAGGAACATAATTTAAAGTCAAAATCAAAGGCAAAGTTATGAGCTGGGGACATTTGGAAAATTAAACAATTCAAAATCACAGAATTAAAAGTAACACCTCTATTGAAACCAAAGGAACTTTGAACATCACAAAGGACAATGTAATCAGATCTGAGAGGTGAGGCCATGCCCAAAATGAATACTTAATTGTATTAGAATGTTTACATCAAAGATACTTTTTAACAATCATAAAGTGAAAAAAGTTAATTTACAATAAGGCTCTAAAAACTTAATAATTGTTAGAAAGAGAATATAAACCCAGGGAGCAGAAGCAGAATGAGCAACAGCAACAGGAGAGAAGGGGAGGAGAACTCAGAGAGAGGAGAGAAGCACAGCTCTCACAGCTCGGTCATGGGAAAGACAAGACAAGCAGCCGAGCTTAAAACAGCTATACATCTAAGGAAGACTAGAATTTAAACAGGAGTCAGAGTCAGCTGAAAGATAGCCAGCAGAGCCAGCTCTTATAGCTCAGTACATTGATCGACAAAACACAGCAACAGAGCTAACCAGCGAATACATCCCAAGAAGACCAGACTTTAAAGAAGATTGATTGCCAAGGTGGGCCTGAAGGTCCCTTCAACCAACTAGAAGGATCCAGAAGCAAGATATTTTTACCTTTCTGTAAAGAAAGTGTTTGCAGCTTTAAAAAAAAATTATAATAATAAAATAACTTATAAGTTTTAACCTGAAACAGTGGTTATTAGCCTACTTTACTTACTTAGCAATGCAGGACCCAGGACATCGATGCTACTAAGGGATAAGTAGGTAAAATCTTCAGTGAAGGTATGAGTTATACCGGGGGATAACTTGAAAATATAGTTTGACCTGAATAGCACCCACCGAAGCCTGCATGGGAGTCAGGGAGTGAGAATCCCTGTTCACCATTTAGAATATCGACTCTTTTTTGGTATAGGGGGAATTCTAAGAATAGTGGTGAGTTTTCAAAACCAAAGGCGTACAGTGTGTTAGCTTTTATTGGTAGAGGGCTTGAGTTTTGGAGCCATGAGGTCATGTTGCAGCTGTACAAAACTCTGGTGCGGCCGCATTTGGAGTATTGCATGCAATTCTGGTTGCGGCATTATAGGAAGGATGTGGAAGCATTGGAAAGGGTGCAGAGGCCATTGTTGAAGAAATAGAGATTGGGTTGCAAGGGGAGTTGTAGAGCTCAAGGAGATGCAGAGATAACGAGGGGCAAGGACAAGAAGGAATTTAAACGTAAGAATGAGAATTTTAAAGCAAAGGAAATGGTGAGCCAAGAACCAATGTCCGTTAGTGAAGACATGGGCAACGGATAATCGGGACTTGCTGCTGGGTGGGATATAGGCAGTAGAGCTGTGAATGAAACAAAATGTATACAGGATGGAAGTTGGCAAGGAGAGCATTAAAATAACTAAGCCTCAAGGTAGCAAAGGCATGGATTAATTCATATTATAAAAAGTTACGACAGGCATCCAGCAATATCCCAGCTAAGGAAATCCTGGTAGCAACTTTGGGATGCATTCTTGTGGCCATTTAATGTTTCTTGATATCTCTTCCTAGGTTAAAAAAAATGACAACTGGTATCTATCTACACAGCAAAATGTTAATTACATAGAGTCCAGGTGATATGTGAAGTAAATAAGGAACAGTGGATATGTGATGTAAGTCAACGGCTGGGCATGTGATATAAGCAAGATTCAAGTTTGTCTCTATTGCGAAAGAACTGAGTTCTTTATTTTTTCCGAACTAGATGGGATGCTATTGTGTTATGATCTACATGAAGGCCCTGATATAGTGATCCTCAGGTTAAATCACCACCAGTCAGCTCTCCCCCTCAAAGGGGAAAGCAGCCTTTGGTCATTTGAGCCTATGGTGACTTTACCTTACCTTTACTGCAAACGGGATTTTTATTTTTTAAGTTGTGACCACTCTTGGACGCTAATAAGCCACAGCCATGATTGATAGAAACTTATCATCTTACGCAGATGTAGCAATAACGTAAGGACATAATATTGGTTCGATCCAAACATTTGGGCTGATTGTTTGTCTCCTGCTGAAACTTTGATAAGCACTGAACAAATTTACTGTTTACTTTTATTGTTTTTTAAAATCTGTTTGAAAGGTTCTTCTCAGTGCAACCAGTATCAAACAGAAACACATGTACTGCTGAATAATAGGACTAAAAAAAGAAAGGCTTGCATTTATATAGCACCTTTCATGACCGTTAGACATCCCAAAGTGCTTTAAAACCAATCAGTTACTCTTGACGTGTAGTCTCTGTTGCAATTTAGAAATTACAGCAGCCAATTTACACGCACCAAACTCGCAGCGATGTGATGGTGATTCAGGGGTAACTATTGGCCAGTCCACTGGGGATAACTCTTCTTCAAAATAGTTCCATGGGACCTTTTGCATCCACCAGAGAGGGTGGAGGAGGTTTTGATTTGACGAGAGGGATGGCTGGACCTCCAGTGACAGACATCTTGTCAGTCACTGCCAATGTGTGCCCGCCTGCTACACTGGGAAGGAGATCTTGTTACGAGAAGCTGAAGCCGATATCAGCAGCGAGCAACCTGAACCTCCTCAGACACTGCCGTTGTGTCAGGACAAGAGTTAAAAACTCACAGATCTCGACAGCACAGAAAAGCCCTTTTGGCTCATCCAGTCTGCGCCAGTCAAAAACAACCACCTAAATATCCTAATCCCATTTTCCAGCACTTGGCCCATAGCCTTGTATGCCTTGGCATTGCACACACCTAAATACCACTTAATGTTATGAGGGTCATTTGGGCCCCTGGGGGTTGGTTGGCTGCCGCGCGGCACGGCGTGGGGTTGGCTGAGGGTAGTCACTGATGGGGTCCACGATGGGGCAGCTGTCTGCGGAGTCCACGATGCACGGGGGGGGGTGGGCCGCATGGTCGGAGGCATAGGCCTGAACGTTGCGTAATGCAACCGTAAGTGAGAGCTCTAGTTTTTTGGTCGCCGCGAGGTCGAGTGCGGCCCCTTCTAAGAGGCTATGGCGGATGTAGTCAGACCCTATGCCCATAACAAATGTGTCTCTCATTAGCAAATTCGAGTGTTCCGTGATCGAAACGGCCTGACAGTCACAGTCTCTAACTAGGGCAAGCAGGGCGTGCCAGAAATGTTCCACCGACTCACCAGGAAGTTGGCGCTGCATGGAGAGGAGGTTCCTGGCGTAGATTTTGTTAGTCCGCTGAGCGTAGTTTTCCTTCAGTAGCGCCATGGCCCCTGCGTAGGTCGGCGCATCCTGGACGAGTGGAAAGATGTTGGAGCTCAGCCGCGTGTAAAGGATCTGGAGCTTCTGTGCTTCTGGTATTGTGTCTGGCACAGGCCCGATGTACGCTTCAAACCAGGCTAGCCAATGTTCGAAGTCCTTTTTGGCGTTGTCTGCTTGAGGATGCAGCTGCAGGCGATCCGGCTTGATGCGGAGGGATCTACCCCCGTACCTGTAGTACAGGGGCCTTACCGTAAAGCACCTATATATACATCCTATATATACAATATATACATCAGTGGTGACTACCACAATCATCTGAAGTGCTCAGGAGTTCTAGCTGAAAATGCAAACATCTTGAAGAAGGACATGAAAAAAACAGTTAATCACATCCATCCCATCCAGATATAGTACAGCCATGCACATTGTTGACAGGGCCTCCAGGGAGAAGCAAATAAATTAGTCAGGCCAATTTAGAAAAAAAGTATGGTATATTCCTTTCAAGACCCTCAGGTAATCTGGGAAAATTCCATGGACCGTGTTAACCCACAAATCACACGCTAGCACATAACTCAGAATAATGCTGCAGTTGCTATAAAGCAAAAGTACATCTTTCTGTAATAAAATATCGATTGCCACTTTCAGACAATAGAAATGAGTTTGTTGGTAACAAGTTGCTGACTCTATTGCTAACTCTATGCTGATGCATTGTTTAAGGAGCAGTGTTCACAATTACCACCACTGGTGATGGAGGGAGGCACAAGCAAAGATTCATGCATACGGAGCATAATCTGCCAGCTTCAACTATCACTGACTTGGAAATAACTGACGAGACAGCCAAGTTTTTAAATTTGAAAATAGAGGGTAACTTCCAAATTCAGTTTTCTAAAAGATAAACAAGAGAAACCCTCCATCCAATTACCATCATGCTACAGCGACTGCAAAGCAAAATGAATGTGGGACAACTTATTCGTGGCACAGTAATCCCATTTACATTGTTGAGGTGATCTGTATTTGCAATTACCTTTTACTATTATTTTCTAAACCAACAAAGAAGGTAGCTAATTGATTCTAATGGGTAGCTTGCTGATAAGAAGGTGGACCTTTGTTATTGCACCAAAATGTGCCAGGGTTTGATAAAGCTGAGACCGATCATTCAATATAGATTCTGTCAACACTGCTTAGCCCTATTTCTCCATCTTCAGACATTGATTCTACATTGACTGATTGGACTGCAGTTTAATCAATGAGCTGTCATGTTATCAGGCTAATCCATACATTGTTCAGACAGTGGTTTATCAGCAGAAAAAAGAAATGCAAACAGTGGGTTGATTGCATTTTGTAGTTGTTACATCCTGTCGTCCGAAACATTGCCACGGTGATATATTTGTTGGCTGTTTGTTTTGCAGGTTGATCAAACAAGTATTTATCATTTCCAGGTCAAAGACTCAATCAAAGCAGAATGAAAATTCCTTGGGAATAAATGTTTTCCAATGGTTCGAGCAAGTTAGATGCATCCCTTTATTTTTTTGCTGAATAAAGCTTAAATAATTTAATGAGAATTTTAAAAGCTTATGTCGTATAAATAATTCCAATTGTGTAACATGTGTAGATTAATTTATGACAAGTTCTAATCACAATCTAATTCAGTTTTTATTACTTCTGATTGACGACTAGTGTTATTTTTTTTAAAGTTCTATATTGAACTGAAATACTATTTTATGGTTAATATGCTGATATTGCCACAGACGTTTCAACAGGAGAGAGGAAAGATTTACATTTGTATGGTGCCCCTCCGGCCCACCACCATCCTCATCAGCATCAATCCCCTCACCCCCATCTCCAAGGATCACTGGCATTGGGACATTGGGCCCCTCCGGAGGGTCCCCTTTCAGACCCTTCCCCCTTCTCGCCAACAAAGATCCTTCCCCCTTCAACCTGGCATCCGCCACCTGCACCCACCCAGGTCAGCAACACCCCCCTTCATGCCCCTCTTGATGGCCCTGCACCCTTCATGGACCCGCCCCCCCCCCCCCCCCCCAGTGAGGGTGTGAACCAGACGACGTCACCTGCAGCAGGCCAGAAGCATCACGCTGTGTTTCAATGCCAGTGCAAACTCTGGCTGATCACCAGGCACAACGCGGCCAGAGAATCGCTCCCATTACCTCATGGTTGAACTATTCAAGTAAAATGGAAATTAGAATTCTTCAGCAAATTGTTTTTTAGATACGTGATAAATTGTGAAGACAGAGAGAGATAATTATATATAGGTATCCTTACTCTATCTATCTTGAAGTGATTTTGAGAACAATATTTGATCTGTGATCAAGTCTTTCTCAGAATTAAAGCCGCAATATTCTGGGCCCATTCACAGCGGGCGTAAAACCCATTATGGCCGCTAACTCTCACAAGAGGGCCAAAATGGGAATTGGCCAGGGAGCTTGCAGAATGGGATCTTCCACGTCGCCGTCGACAACGTAATCAGTTTCACGTCCACCGAATGTATTTGAATATTCCTACATGGCAGAATGTCATTGCTTCTGAGGACGTCCGATGGTCACACCCATCGGCGGGATAGGAATCACTACTACTCCGCAGCAGATGAGGTGACCATGTCGGGGGCACTGGCCCCAGGTGGTCAGGGACATGGCACTGTCCTCTGACAGCCTGGTTGGCACTGCTAAGGGGAGGGCCAAGAAGCGTGGCCAGGGATAGGGCACGGGGCCAGGGCCAGAGGTTCAGCCAGGGATAGGCTCAGGATCGGGGTAACGATCAGGGGGAAATTGCTAGTGATGATGTATGGGGAAAGTAGATTTCCAACGAGGGTGGATGGGGAGGATCCCGATGTCCGTGGGGTGGGGTAGGGGGGAGGAAAGGACTGTCTTTGAGATTGGTGTGCTCTTTTAAAATGGTGCCACAATCTCCGTGGAGCCAGGCTTTCCAGCGTCTTTAGGTCACGATCCTCAAGAATGACTATGCTAAACACACACTTTGCTTCTTATGGACAAAGTGTCAGAAGATCTAAAGAGAAAACCTGGCTGTTTCTCTGGGGAGAAACATGCCAAGTTTCAGTCAGAAACTAATACTGCCATTTTTGGAGAAAATTCCACCCGACATTTGTGCAGAAACATAGAAAATAAGAGCAAGAGGAAGCCATTCAGCCCTTTGAGTCTGTTCTGCCATTCATTGTGATCATGGCTGATCATCCACTCAATAGCCTGATCCCACTTTCCCCCCATATCTTTTGATCCCCTTCACCCCAAGTGAAAACAAACAGTTTTTCGGGGCAGCACGGTAGCATTGTGGATAGCACAATTACTTCACTGCTCCAGGGTCCCAGGTTCAATTCCCGGCTTGGGTCACTGTCTGTGCGGAGTCTGCACGTTCTCCCCGTGTCTGCGTGGGTTTCCTCCGGGTGCTCCGGTTTCCTCCCACAGTCCAAAGATGTGCAGGTTAGGTGGATTGGCCATGATAAATTGCCCTTAGTGTTCAAAAGTGCCCTTAGTGTTGGGTGGGGTAACTGGGTTATGGGGATAGGGTGGAGGTGTGGGCTTGAGTAGGGTGCTCTTTCAAAGAGCCGGTGCAGACTCGATGGGGCGAATGGCCTCCTCCTGCACCATAAATTCTATGATTCTAGTGTGTGGCTTCAACTACTTTCTGTGATAGCGCATTCCACAGGCCGAACACTCTCTGTGTCTTAAATGGTCTACCACATATCATCAGATTGTGACCCTGGTTCTGGACACATTCACCATCGGGAACATCTTTCTTGCATCTACCCTGCCTTGTCCTGTTGCTCACATTTATCCAAATTATACTGCATCTGCCATTCACTTGTCCACTCACTCAACTTGTCCAAATCATACTGAAGTATCTCTGCATTCTCCCACCCAGCTTTGTATCATCTGCAAATTTAGAAATATAACATTTTGTCCGCTCATCTAAATCATTAATATATATTGTGAATAGCTGGGATCCAAGCACCGATCCCTGCAGTACCCCACTGGTCACTGCCTGCCATTTGGAAAATTACCCGTTTATTCCTATTCGTTTTTTAAATTGGGTTTTTGAACAAGGTATAATTACCGTTATGTACACAGGATAAGAAACATTATATATATACACACATATATAGAAGAGAAGGGCACACCCAAACATACCAAAGAGAAGAAAATAGTGCATAGTAAAAAAAAATACAATAACAAATTAAATAGAATAACTGGTAGGGTATTGTGCACCAGCTCGACAGCGGCAGCTCTGTACACCTGGCCTAAATTATTTACAACACGTAAGTAGGCGACTGTTTGCGGCGGCGGGGGGGGGGGGAGGCAAATATACATTTCGGTGCCATGGAGATTGTAGTAATCCACGGGAGGCAGGAGTTCCGTCACCACACCAATATTTATTTACAATAACGATATTACAGGAGCAGCTACAAACAGTGCTGCTAGCAGTCTAGTCAACTTAAGACTGGCTCACAAAGCCTACACAGGTGATTATATGGGCCCCCTCAATGAGCTATTCGGGCATGGCTCCACCCTCACCCCCACCACTTTGGACATTGCCTCAAAGAAGGCTGTCCAGTACTCCACAAGTCTGGGGAAAGACCAGAACATATGGGCGTAGTTGGCCGGGCCTACTTGGCACCGTTCTATTCTTTGTTTCTTGTCTGCCAACCAATTTTCTATCAACCTCAATACGCTACTGGTAATCTCATGTTTTAATTTTACACATTTATCTCTTATGTGGGACTTTGTCAAAAGCCTTCTGAAAGTCCAAATAAACTATATCCCACTGGCTCTCCTTCGTCAACTCTACCAGTTACATACTAAGGGTCCTTCCAGTTTATTACCCTATTTCCCCTTTATTTTCATTTGCCATTATCATTTTTGATCCATGGGTGATTAATGGACATGCATTAAGACAAACAGCAGAGAAAATGTGGAATTCAGAAGTTACAGGAGAAACACTCTGCTCGACTCTTCAGACTTTTCGGCACCAGCGAGAGAAATGGGGTGTGACTCGGATTGATTGATTGGATGGGAGCCAATGAATTGGCCAAAAGGCCATACTCTGCCCGGTAACAGGTGGCGATTGGATCTTACCCCAGTGGGATGGTTCTCAGAGACTTGAGGGAGCAGTTGAGTTCTAGACACAGAAATACAAGGACCTGCTTTCTCTCTCTCTCCAGAAAGACTGTGAGTGCTATATTCCTAAACTGCAGATAACCTGAATGAATGAATCTACAGTAAAATCATTAGAGGCTGCAAACACATCCGGGACTATCTCTCCATTAAGGCTATGAGTGCTGTATTTCTGAAACTGGTGAGGCGTGAATCAATCTACAGTAAAAGCCTTGAATTGAAAGCAAAATTTGAGGAGTAAGGTGCTGAGGACTCTTTTTCATTTTAATTATTTATTTTCCCCCTTTCTTCTCCTCTGTGATTGTCTTGTGTGTGTATGTGTGTGAGTGTGTGGAGGATCTGTACAGTGGGAAATTAGGAATTAGATCATTAATAACCAATTGTATTTGATGCATATTTCATTGCAGTCCTTCTTATTAAAAAAAATAATTGTGTTTAAATTTACAAACCTGGCCAAAGACTTTGCGTATTTTTCCAAGAATTATTGGTTAATTCACGTGTGTTGTGACTCCACGTCAAGTGGGGCTGGAATTGCACTCATAGCCTTTATGGAGAGACAGTCCTGGTTGTGTTTGGAGCCTCTAATGGTTTTCCTGTAGATTCATTCATTCAGGTTCTCTGCAGTTTCAGGAATACAGCACTCACAGCCTTTCTGGAGAGAGAGAGAGAGAGAAAAAGCAGGTCCTTGTGTAATAACAACATCCTCAAAGAATTCAGTAGACTTGTTAAGGATGATTCCCATTTCATAAATCCATGCTCACTCTGTCCGATTCTGCCACTGTTTTCCAAATGGCCTGCTATAAAATCTTTGACAATGGATTCTAGATTTCTCCCCACTACTGACATTAGACTTTCTGGTCTATAATTCCATGTGTTGTCTCTATCTCCCTTTTTAAACAGTGGGGTTACATTAGCTACCCTCCAATCTGTAGGAGCTGTTCCAGAGTCTATAGAATCCTTGAAGATGACCACCAATGCATCCATTATTTCTAAAGCCACTTCCTTAAGTACTCTGAGTTGTAGATTATTAGGCCCTGGGAATCTATCGGCCTTCAATCCCATCAATTTCCTCAATACTGTCATAATATCCACTCATGTATATCATGAGATGCAGACAGGCAATGATTGACACACAGGATAACCAATGAACACACACGACACAGAACAACCAAACACCAGACAGGACACCACCACTATAAAGCCCACAGGGCATTAAGGCTCTCCCTCTCTCACAGGACACGGCAAGGGAGATAGTCGCAGTGCACAGGCCAATGAACATCATCACCATGTGATAGAGAGCTAGTCTGGTCAAGCCAGTAGGAGGTTATCAGTTAAGTTAATAGAGTGTCAACCCACAGCAGATAATTTACAGCAATCAATAGATTCAATAAAACAGTGTTGGACCATCTCCTGTGTCAGAAGCCTGGTTTCTCGTTTTACTGCATCCAGTTGCAGTCGATGTTAGATCAACACAGATAACACATCATGGTACCAGAGAGCTATTAATTCTAACGAACCTACCTCGAGTGAATCTGCAACGACCAGCACACAGCCATCCAGCAGCATGGAAAAAATCCCACCTCCGTCACAACTCCGGATCTCCGGCAACCTCGACGCCAACTGGAAAGTCTTCAAACAGAAGTTCCTCCTGTATATCGAGGCCTCCAACCTCGAGGCGGCATCGGATGCCCGAAAGATCAGGATGTTCCTGTCAACTGCGGGGGACCATGCCATCCGCATCTATAACTCGCTCACGTTTGCCGATGGCGAAGACAAGATGAAGTTCAAGGCGGTTCTGCTGAAATTTGACAACCACTGCGGCATTGAGGTGAATGAGAGCTTTGAAGGGTACATTTTCCAACAGAGCTTCAGGGTAAGGATGAACCTTTTCAGTCCTTCTTGACCCATCTCCGCATCCTAGCGCAGTCATGTAATTATGACTCGATGGCTGATTCCATAATCCGGGATCAGATCATTTTCGGGGTCCAGTCCGACTCCCTGCGGGAGCAGCTCCTCAAAATCAAACAGTTGACCCTCTCCGTCACCATCAAAACATGCGTTGTCCATGAGCATGCCAGGAATCGTTACACCCGCATCAGGGCGGCAAAAAATGCAAAACTAGTCTCCCACGAGGCAGAAAGGGTGCAGGCAATCGCAAAAATGCAAGGCCTGAGCATCAAGGAGAGTGGCCGTTTCGCGCACTTTTCCCGGGTCCCTACGTATGTGCGCCACGACCGGGTGGACGGCAAGGCTGAAGACCCCGATGCGCATGTGCGAAAGTCGGCCGACCGCACTGCGCATGCACGATGGCACACGGTAAGGGCAGCATGGTAGCATGGTGGTTAGCATAAATGCTTCACAGCTCCAGGGTCCCAGGTTCGATTCCCGGCTGGGTCACTGTCTGTGTGGAGTCTGCACGTCCTCCCCGTGTGTGCGTGGGTTTCCTCCGGGTGCTCCGGTTTCCTCCCACAGTCCAAAGATGTGCGGGTTAGGTGGATTGGCCATGCTAAATTGCCCGTAGTGTCCTAAAACAGTAAGGTTAAGGGGGGGTTCTTGGGTTATGGGTATAGGGTGGATACGTGGGTTTGAGTAGGGTGATCATTGCTCGGCACAACATTGAGGGCTGAAGGGCCTGTTCTGTGCTGTACTGTTCTATTCTATTGGAACACGCAGACATCAGCGTCATGACGTGTCCAAATTGTGGCTCCACCCATTTAAAGCGGCAATGTCCAGCCAAAGGAAGGTGATGTCTACAGTGTGGAAAGCCACGGCATTACGCGGCCTGATGCAGGTCTGCTCCACCGACCAACAGCCAGCGATCCCAGCTGCAGCACAGACGTGTCGACTGTGTACAACAAGGCATGCAGGATTCGGATCACGACAGCCCAACGGACCCCGATGCTGACTGCCTCGAGTCTCCATACCGGGTGGGCATAATCACCATGCGTGAGCTGGCCTCCACCGTGCCTGCAAACCACCTTTCAATCCTCACTATGGATTCTGACGACAAGTGGTGTGCTGTCGTCACAGTTAACCAGTCTCACATCCGATTTAAATTGGACACTGGCGCATCTGCAAACCTCATATCGCAGTCGGACCTCGACAGCATCCAAGACCAACCTAGCATTCTTCCACCAGCCTGCCAGCTCCTTGACTACAATGGCAATGCCATAGCTGCCAGTGGATCGTGTCAGCTAGGTGTATCTCACAAGGCAATCAAAGTGACGTTACGATTCGAGATCGTCCGGCCTGACAAGGCATCCCTGCTCGGTGCTCGCGCATGCAAACTCCTAAATCTGGTCCAACGCGTCCATGCCATGTCCTCGACACCGGCGACTGCCTCGCCCAATGTAAATCTCCAGGCTGAGATAGATGACATTCTCATGCAATACCACAACGTGTTTGAGGAATGGGCACGCTCCCATATCGTTACAAGATATTGCTCAAACCGAATGCCATCCCAGTCATCCATGCACCGCGCCGGGTGCCGGCTCCTCTTAAGGACCATCTGAAAACGCAGCTACGAGAGCTCCAAGACCAGGGTATCATCTCAAAGGTCACAGAACCAACAGACTGGCTCAGCTCCATGGTCTGAGTCAAGAAGCCCTCTGGTGAACTCCACATTTGCATTGATCCCCAAGACCTGAATCGCAACATCATGCGCGAGCACTACCTGATCCCAAAGCGTGAAGAGTTAACCTGTGAGATGGCTCATGCCAAATTCTTTACCAAGATGGACGCCTCCCGTGGGTTCTGGCAGATACAGCTGGATGAGTCCAGTCGGAAGCTGTGCACGTTTAACTCTCCGTTCGGCAGGTATTGCTACAACCGCATGCCTTTTGGTATCATATCAGCTTCTGAAGTATTTCATTGCATAATGGAGCAAATGATGGAGGGCATTGTAGCCACCGAAGTTGGCCACTTCCCGACCCAAAATGGCGATTTACAAAGCATGCAGGGAAAATTGGACACTTTAAGAAAGACAAGCAGGTTGCAGAATCTTCCTGTGTATTCTGTCAGCAAAGAAAGCAGACAGCACCGAAACCAGCAGTTTGCATATTAATGAGTGATCCCCGGGAACAATGGATACAACGATTAGCTACATTTGGGACATTCTATAGCAGGTCAGACTTCCCGGCGCCAAGGGGAGTCTGAAACAAAGGAGACAAACAAGCCAGGAAGAACCGCCCCGCGATCGAGGGACAGCCTCAGTACTGGGGAATTCAAACCAATCGATTGGTATGGGATCCAATCGATTGACAGTAAGCTCGGGGTCCGCCCAAAAGGGCACGAAGCCCCTGGGACCTATAAAAGTCAGGTCCCAAGTCCAGTTCGCTCTCTTAGCCGGCCCTCCCAGCAGAACACCTTAGCAGCTCTCGAAGAACTTGACCGTAAGAAGGAGAGGCCTGGCCAATTGCTGCACCACCAAGTAAGTGTCATACAATGCACGCTACGAGATAGACACTCCTGACCCCTTAGTCCATACCAGCTGGAAGCCTGCAGATCCAGTACAGAGCAAGAGACCATTGTTCCCTGATCCGGCAGGTTCCCTTAACCAGATAAGTATTGGCCTATTAGTGGTAGGAATAGTTTAGTCTTTTAGTATTGTATGCATGAGTAGCGAATAACTGTGTATTAATAAACGTGTCTTGTTTTGAACCTTACTAATTGGTGTATTGAGTCATTGATCTGAACTTGAACTTGAACCTCGTGGTGGTATCATAAGGATACCTGGCGACTCTAGAGGTAAGGAATAAAACAGAGCCAATTGAGTGTAAAGCACACTCACCAGAACGAGCAACATTTAGTGGCGACCTCTGATGGGACTCGACTAGGAGTGGCACCTCCACTCCGAGAGAACCCAGCAATTTGAATCAGAAATCCAATTGGGAAAAAGGAAAAACCACAAGTGTTCAAGTAGTTCACAATTTGGAAGTGTATTTTTGCATGCCTAACTAACAGGGGTATAAGGGAAAACCGAGAGATTTGTTGCGAAAAACTGTCGGGAGTTTATACTTCGAAAATTAGCGAAAGCCGTACCCTTATTTATAACACCGCCTTCGCATCCCTTGTTCTAAATTTAAGAGAGAGCATTAAGATAGGAGAGATGGCCATGCAGGCAATGGAACGCATCATGCACACCCAGGAATTCGTGGTCGCAGCGACCAGCAACAGAGTAGGACAGTGTCCCGTTTGGGAACTGGAGATCAGAAAGTACCTCAAACGGAAAGGATGGCCCCTTTGGATCGAATTCTGTTCGAATGAGGAAACAGGCCCCGGGAGTATAGGACATACTTGGTGGGAGAACCTGAGTGAGATACACAAAAAGAGTTTGAGTAAAGCACGTAAGCTGATGGCAATTGTGTCCTGCTTGGCACAATTGCGAGGCACAGAGGAGGTCGTCAGGACGCTCCGCGTAGATTTAGAAGAGAGAAATAGAATGAGTAAAATGGACGTCAGTGATGTCGAAAGAGAGAATATAGAGTTAAGAAGGAGGCTTTCAGCAAAAGATGTAGAGGTGGATGATGCCAAGAGGGCACACCAGTCTTGTCTGGCGCACTTAAGCAGCTCCCAAACACAATATGAAAAGGCCTATCAGGATATCTAGCACGCAGACTTGATAAGAGAGGAAACCAAGAAGCAGGTAGAGGCATTGCAGAAGCAATGCAGCGACCTGAAGGCAGCTTTAAGAGCACTCGATGCTGCCACCACTGAGCAAAGGCAAAGCTCAGTGGACCACGCTAAATGCCGAAAGCAGATTGCGGAACTACAATCTCTGCTTTCTGTTCAAAATGGGTTCCAAAACACATTTGGGACACAATTAGATGAAGAAAATGGCCCAGATTGGCAGGAATTGAACGAGACAGCACAGCGATATGTTCAGGGAACATGTGCGCTAGAAACGCAGCAGAAGAGGAAAGCACCCAACGCAAAGCATCCACAGACGGCGCACCAGATTTCACTTACACCACCCCCTTAACCGTGACCCAATTACGGGACGGGTGTGCCAAAATCGCACTGTTCCTCCCCACCTCAGACCCCCACCAATTCTTCGCGAGAGTAAAATAGCAGGCGACCATGTATGGCCTGGACGAGCGTGAGCAGGTGAAGCTCACCATTTTAAGTCTAGACCCCTCAGTGGTAGCAGCCCTTCCAGACCCACAGAACGTTGGAGGAGGCACCCTAGAAGAGATGCATACATCGATTCTCGATGCGATAGGATATAACAGAGGTGACCCCGTAGAAGGCCTAAACAAGTGTAGGCAAAAGAAGACCGAGCACCCCACAGCGTTTGCAGGAAGGCTGTGGATACATTTCACGGCAGTATTTGGGAACTTAGATCGCGCCCATCTAACCCCAGACAACATGGCTAAATGGACCCGCACCCTTATCTCCCATGCCACAGAGGCAGGACAGAAAGCATGTGCGAATTATGACCCATCGGAAGATGCACATAATGAGAAATGGGTACGAAAAAGGTTGTCTCGCGCTTGGGAGCAATCTGTACAGAGTAAGCCCACTATTAGGAAACCCAAAGATCAGCAAGCAGAGGCTGATATTCAGGCAGTGAGAGCGCACCAAAACCCCGCCTGGGTGAATAAAGGAAAGAACAACCCCCCACAGAAGCCGCAAGAATGTTTTAACTGTGGACAGTTAGGACATTTTGCAAGAGAATGCAACGCCCCGCAGAAATCTCAGAGAGGCCAACAGACAGGCACTCTGAACAGAAATAGAGCAAAGCCCATTCACAGTATAGGGACTCATTCGGGACAGACAAATGTGGACGGAACGGACTGACGGTGTTCGGGCTCCCCCACTTGGGTCTGTGACACCCTCTGGGACAGGTCCGGACGACCGGTAGTCACAGCAAAGATACGGGGACAGCCCATAGAATTACTCTGGGACACAGGAGGGTCCTGCACGACCATAAATTCCTCCATTATGTATCAAAAGGACACGTGGCCCACTACAGCCACAATCACACTCAGCGGCTTTACAGGCCACTCACAGCAGGGACACATTACAGCCCCTGTACCCATTCAGCTAGGGACCATTACCAGCAGACACCCCATTGTTTTAGTGGATTTTCCCCACACAGCAGAACACATACTCGGCGTCGATTTTATGAATGTACACAGCCTGTCGTTCGACCCAGTCAATCAGTGTGTCTGGCGAATGGCAAGATCAGAAAGAGCCCCCGCAACGCTCACAGTAGGTGAGTATGAAAACAGGATTAGCGCAGTAGGAGAGTATTGTTTTGAACCGACCACGCTCAGCACGGACAAACAGGTTAGGGCAGTTTTGAAAACCAACAGATCAGCATTTGCCAGTCACAGGCACGACTGCGGCAGAATGACTGGATCGGTTCAAATTACAGGACCTGACCCTAGACCACAACGACAATATGGATTTCCCCAAGAGGCAGAGGGAGAAATCACGCAAGTTATAGTCAGCTTATTAGAGCAGGGCGTACTCCGATCAGTAGCCTCAACTAATAATGCCCCGATTTGGCCAGTGAGGAAGCCTGATGGATCACAGCGACTGACCATCGATTATCGGGAACTCAATAAAGTCACCCCCGCAGTAGCCCCCATGGTAGCAACAAGTCCCGAGACCATGCTCAAGCAGGGACTCAATTCACGATTCTTTACGGTTTTGGGCATTAGCAACGACTTCTGGTCCATCCCATTGGCGAAGGCGTGCCACTACAAATTCGCATTCACTTTTAAAGGTCAGCAGTACACGTGGACATGCCTTCCACAAGGATTCCACAATTCCCCCTCCATTTTCCACCGACAGCTGGCAAATGGATTGTCTAAATCCTCTCACCCCGAATGTCTGGTCCAGTATGTGGACAACCTACTACTGCAGACAGACATCAAGGCAGAGCACATCACGCTTCTGTCTGAACTCCTGGAACTACTGCAAACAATTGGATGCAAAGTGAACCCCAGAAAGGCCCAAATATTGGAGAGTAAAGTGATGTATTTGGGTACAATCATCACACACGGAAAACGCGAGATCAAGTACAAAAGGATTGACTCAATCGTCAAATCGCCCCTTCCCCAAAATGTTTCAGCCCTCCGGTCGTTTTTAGGACTGGTTGGTTACCCACGGAACCATATTGACGGTTTCGCAACAAAGTCAGCCCCCCTTTCGAACCTCCTCAAGAAAGGAGCCCCTTGGGAATGGCTTCCGCAGCATACGGATGCTGTGGATGATTTAAAAAGAGCCCTTATCGCAGCCCCCGCACTCCAAGTTCCAGACCCGTTTTCCCCCTATGCAATTGAGGTAGCAAGTACAGATCTGACCCTTTCAGCCGTGCTCCTTCAGGAATCACGAGCAGCTAAGACCAGTGGCTTATGCCTCTAGAATTTTAGACCCAGTAGAGCAAGGATTTGCAGCCTGCGAAAGGCACCTGCTCGCAGTATTCTGGACAGTGCAGTACTTTTTGTACATAACCGGACTGAACCCCATCACGATTCTGACCGAACACACCCCCACACAGCTTCTATTGGACAGACGACTGAAGGACGGTTCAGTTAGTCAAATCAGAGCAGCTAGATGGACCCTTCTTTTGCAGGGACGGGACATCACAGTGAAACGGACAAAGACACACACCTTTTTGGCAGATAACCTCCAGTATCCAGGAACACCCCATGAGTGTGAGATAATATCCCCTCTTCACAACACAGGACCCTTTATTGCGAAGACACCCCCCAGGAAGATAGGAAATTCACCCCAGTGCCCCCAGCACACAGACTCGTGCGCACCTTTGAGGATTTATTTACATAGATTTATATAGAATTTACAGTGCAGAAGGAAGCCATTCGACCCATCGAGTCTGCACCGGCTCCTGGAAAGAGCACCCTACCCAAGGTTAACACCTCCACCCTATCCCCATAACCCAGTAACCCCACCCAACACTAAGGGCAATTTTGGACACTAGGGGCAATTTATCATGGCCAATCCACCTAACCTGCACATCTTTGGACTGTGGGAGGAAACCGGAGCACCCGGAGGAAACCCACGCACACACGGGGAGGATGTGCAGACTCCGCGCAGACAGTGACCCAAGCCGAAATCGAACCTGGGACCCTGGAGCCGTGAAGCGATTGGGCTATCCACAATGCTACCGTGCATTGTTAGTACAGTACAGATATCACAGACTAATATCGAGGATTTAGTCAATGTGGATGGTTCATCCACCTTTTTAGATGGCAAAAGTATTACTGGATGCGGTATATACGTGGAGGACGTGCAGGGCCGCGCCCTTGAAGAGATCGCATTGTAACTTCCAGGTTACTTAGGCGTGCAGGCAGCAGAACTAGCTGCAATCGCATATATAGTGGACCAGCCAGATTCGTTCCCCAGCCCGGCAGATATATATTCGGATAGTCTATATGTCTGCAACAGTTTAACTGAGTTCCTACTTCTGTGGAAGACAAGAGGTTTTGTTTCCGCAGACGGTAAGCCCCTCCCATCAGCCCCATTACTCCGACATATTTTAGAGAAGGCAAAGGACAGGACTTTTGGGATAATAAAAGTTAGAAGTCACCACCGTACTTCCCCACCCGGGAACGTGAAAGCAGACGCATTGGCGAAAGCAGGTTCCAGACATGGTTACTTTTGGAACCCCCCCCGAATGCGCCCCAGAAAGCGCACCAGTTAGTGCAGTACAGTTATCACAGACTAATATTGAGGATTTAGTCGCAGCCCAAAAACAGGATAACAACCTCAGGGAGATTGTTAAAGGAAAGTACCCAGCCCCGTTCGAAAGATTTAAAAGATCACTGACCACCCATGAGGGTGTTGTTTTAAAAGACACTTTGTATGTGGTTCCTGAACAGGACAGGAATCAGCTAATTTGTTTATTCCATGATGGTCATGGACACCAGGGAATAAACCCCACAACTGCCCACCTCAGACAGCTCTGTTGGTGGCCAAATTTAAAAGACGATGTAACACATTACATTGAAAATTGCCTTATCTGGGCATAACCCGGAGAGATATTCAAGGAAAGCACAGCTCAGTCACACTCGCCCTGTTAATGGCCCCTGGACTAACCTCCAGATTGATTTTATAGGTCCATTGCCCCCGTGCAGGAATGGCTATAAATACATTTTGGTAGTGATTGACACATTCACTAAATGGGTAGACGCATTCCCATCTCGAACCAATACAGCGAAAACAACGGCAAAGATTTTGACACACCACATCTTTACAAGATGGGGACTTCCCAGAAGTATTGAATTGGACCAAGGTTCTCATTTCACATGACGGGTCATGAAGAACGTCCTGACTATATTTGGCATTTCACAAAACTTCCACATCGTATACCACCCCCAGTCGAGTGGTATCGTGGAGCGCATGAATCGGACTCTAAAATCAACCCTTAGAAAGATGGTCCAGGAGAGTAACACGACTTGGGATTCGGTCCTCCGATTCGAGCTAATGTTTTTCAGAAACACTGTTTCGACTTCAACAGGTTTCACCCCACACACGCTCATGACCGGACGCCCCATGAAAGGCACTGAGTATTTATTGGGAATAGATTTGACCAGCCCAGAAGTGACGGCCCTCACCCACGAGACAGCGGTCAAACAATTGGTAGAAAATGTAAGATCGGCTCAGCTCGCAGCCGCAGTAAAGTTAAGGACAAGAAAGAAACAGAGCAAGAACTGTTTCGACAAAACGGTACACGCCACTGAGTTTGCAGTAGGGCAGCAGGTCATGCTCTCTGTCTACAACCCCAGTACATTCCTCTCACCAAAATATTCTGGTCCCTATTCCATTGCAGATAAAGTTAGCCCTTCTGTTTACAAAATAAAGTACCCCAACGGGAAGACTGCCTGGTTCCATATCAACCAGTTGAAGGCATATGGATCACAGTCCAACCACTCTCATCACGTTATGCTTGACGCAGCAGACCTCCACACCACGCCCCCAAGAGACGCATTTCCATCCTCCCCCTCCCAGACCAGCACCTCCACAGACTCGACCTCGACTCCGCCCATTGACTTTAAACTCCACCCCAACACGCCCACAAGCAGCTACAGCTGCGACAGCGACTGTGACGAAACCCACAGCACTCCTCGCTACTGCCCCGACACAACAGACAACACACACAGCGACTATGACCCCGACTCCAGTAACCCCCTGGAGATCACCTACATTAAAACACCAAACCCACACCCAGACCCACCGCCCAACTATGACAACCCCGACGACGTTCCTACCAACTTAGATACCACGATTTGGCACCGAGACAACTCATATAGACTCATCCAGAATGACGAGCTGGACCCACGGTCACACAATGCAGCCTTATCGAGCCTGATCCATACAAGGGTATGGGATCCAGGAGAAGAGGATGACATTACGTCTGACTCCCGACACGGCAACCCCTTTGCGACCCTGTTCGCAGAAGATGATGATTGAGGTGTCCAGATGATGTAAAAAGAGGAACCGCTTGAGAGATAAACGGTGTCCTTTTCTGATGGAACCTGCAAGTTTTGTGTTGCATGTTTGTTTGTTTGTGTTTGTTTTTTTTTTCAAGGAACAGAAGCTCTGCGGACGCACACTCAATTTGTTCGCCGATACCTTTGAGAACTTGCCAGGCTTGCTGGTCAGCTGAGACAGCTGAGAGCTTGCCCGACCCCAAATCATAACTGCCCTTCTGATTCGACGGTAGTCTTATCGGTCGAAACCTCTGGGAACTTGCCAGAGCCATTTTTCATAATTACTCTTTTGGTTCAAAGGTAGAACCAGTACAGCAACCCCCAAGATGAATACAGTCTTACCCGTTCTTGCCAAGTCGCTCAGGCAGTGGAATAATGGCATTGAGGACCCCCCTCTGGTCAGCTAAGCTCGGGTATGGCACAGCATGCCCTACCCGGGGATTCCACCCAAATCTTACCCATCGCGGCCCATACGCACCTCATTTTGGCTCTTTTGGTTTCAAAAAAAATTTGATTTTGTTTATTTTGTTTTCAGGTAACCCTTTGATTGCCAACTCCACACGCATCCAGGAACATTGGGATGGTAAATCGCAAAGCCTGCGAGACGGCTCGCAGTGGTGCAGTATTTAACTATATGTCTGGTCCTAAATTCGTTTTTGAAAAAAAAAATGAGGGAGTCACAGAGAGTGGCCAATCATAAAGGGAAACTTGGCACAAGAGGACAGACATACTAAAATTCGAGATATTAAGCAGAACCCTAACAGACATTATGCTTAATCCCATAGATTTTTGGACGCTCTGAGGAGGGATCAAAGCAAGAGAAGAGAAGAGAACAGAAGGAAGATAAAGACGACGTCGTTCATTTTTGTATTGTGGATTATAGGATCCATGTGGTTGCGCGCGGACGCGAACCCCCTTTCCCCCACTTCACCGGCCGTTAATGTTTCACTTCCACAGAACACTCAAAGCCCAGTAACAAGTAGCAGTACCCCGACCTGGTGTACCAAATTTATGACTTGGTACTCCTTGTCATACGTAGTTGGATCACTTTTAGCGTTAGCAATAATCTGCATCATAGTGCAGACCTGTTGAATGAGGAAATGGTGAAGGAGAGCCGACCGCTCTCGTACCTCGGCGGTATATAGGATGAGATTCCCTATCTTCGGTTTCCACCAGTCCCCCAAACCCCTTGAAATGTAATAACGGATTTTTTTTGTTGTTGTTGTACTGTAAATAAAGAAATGTGCTTTTGAATGCTTATGTACCTCTGAGCTCGACTGCCGAGCCAGAGAAATGGACAATGAATGCTGCCATTATTGTTGTACTGATAGGAAGTTAGAATGATTGAATGTAAGTTGAGTATAGTTTATTAAGGATAGTTAGAGGTTCCGTTGTGATTTGGTAATGCATGTCCCTTATGACATAGCGCCACTTAGGAATTGTTAGGTAAGATTTTTCTGCATAGTTGAGGAAAGTGCAGAGGCCATGGAACTCGCTGAGGTCAGGGAATGAAGACAACATTGTTATGTGATCCTTCACGCTTCGCGTTAGGATCACAAGGAGGGAGTGTAGCCACCGAAGTTGGCCACTTCCCGACCCAAAATGGCGATTTACAAAGCACTCCATTTCCTCGGGATGGTGAATTTTCTCAGGAAATTCATTCCCAACATGGCATCCCACACCACAGCCCTCCGGCATCTCGTAAAAAAGTCGACAGTGTTCCAATGGATTCCCGCACACCAAGCAAAGTGGCTCGAGCTGAAGGCAAAGCTCACCAAAGCCGCAGTACTGGCATTCGTTGACCCAACCAAGGATACCAAGATATCCACAGACGCAAGCCAGGACGGCATTGGGACGGTGCTCGTCCAGCGAGACGACTCCTCGTCCTGGGCTCCAGTGGCATACGCCTCCAGGGTCATGACTCCGACCGAGCAATGGTATGCCAAGATCAAAGAGGAGTGCTTGGGTTTCCTGACAGGAATAGTCAAGTTTCATGACTACGTATACAGCCTGCCAAAGTTCACGGTGGAAACAGACCACAGGCCTTTAGTCCACATAATCCAAAAGGATTTAAATGACATGACACCTCGGCGGCAGCGAATTCTTCTTCGTCTTCGCCGATATGACTTCGAACTCATCTACACACCGGGTAAGGAGCTGATTATCGCGGATGCCCTATCCCGATCCGTCACCACGCCATGTGAACAGGGCGACTTCATTCGCCACATTGAAGCACAGGTGCAGCTTTGTTCCAGCAACCTCCCAGGCACTGATGAACGAGTTATACAAATACACGAAGAAACTGCCAAAGATCCCCTACTGCAGTGCGTGATGAAGTGCCTCGCCCATGGCTGGCAAAAGGGGCAGTGCCCTCAGTTCTTCAGCGTTAATGACGAGCTGACGGTTGTTGAAGGGATCCTTCCTAAACTAGATAGAATCGTCATTCCCCAAAGCATGCAAAACATGGTGCTCAGACAGATCCATGAGGGTCACCTGGGGGTCGAGAAATGTCGACGCAGAGCTCGGCAGGCAGTTTACTGGCCTGGCATCAGCCAGGACATTGCCAACACAGTCCTCAACTGCACAACATGCCAGAAGTTTCAACCAGCTCAGCCCAAGGAAACGCTTCAACAGCACGAGATCGTGACCTCTCCGTGGTCCAAGGTGGGGATAGACCTCATTCGCGCCAATGGTCGTGATTACGTGTTCCTGGTCGACTACTTCTCCAGCTACCCGGAAGTGGTGAAACTGTCGGACCTCACGTCAAAGTCCGTCATCAAAGCCTGCAAAGAGACGGTTGCCAGGCATGGGATACCACTCACGGTAATGAGGGACAACGGTCCATGTTTCTACAGTCAAGAGTGGTCCGACTTTGCACAATCCTCCCACTTTAGTCACATCACATCCAGTCCCCATTACCCTCAATCAAACGGGAAGGCCGAGAAAGGGGTCCATATTGTCAAGCGGTTGCTGTGCAAGGCTGCAGACTCAACCCCGGATTTCAACCTGGCGCTATTGGCATACAGGGCAATCCCTCTGTCGACTGGTTTTTCTCCGGCGCAGTTGCTCATGAATCGCAACCTGAGGACGACTGTTCCAGCCATCCATGTTCCAGACCTTGACCACCTCACGGTGCTGCAGAACGTGCAGCGATCCAGGGACCAGCAAAATATCACGTATGATGCTCATGCCACGGATCTGCCTGCGCTGGCTCCAGTTTGTGTTTAGCTGCCTGAGGGAGGTTGGTCAGCCCCAGCTGTTGTCGTCAGACAGTCTGCTCCCAGGTCTTTCGTTGTCCAAATGGCTGATGGCTCCATTTTACGGTGCAACAGGAAGGCGCTGCTTAAAGTTCCCTGCCCATCACCCGACCGCACTTCTCCGCATGTCATCATGCCTCCTCCGGACATCTTGCACCACGAGGCCATAGATCTGGCAGCGATCCCACTTCTCCACAAGGCCACCGAGATGGCAGCCATCCCACCTGTCCAGGTGCCGCCGTCCCCCCCTCCACCTCTGCGGCGATCGACGAATATTCATCGCCCACCACAAAGACTTAATCTATAAACTTAAATCTTGTAAATTTTGTTCAGTTTGCTCTGTATCTGCATGATAGACACCTTCCCATGTACATAATGTTCATTCATTCCCCACTTGTATATACATGCATATACAGCCACGTTCCAAAATTTATTTTAAAAGGGGGAGATGTCATAATATCCATTCATGTATATCATGAGATGCAGACAGGCAGTGATTGACACACAGGATAACCAATGAACACACACGACATAGAACAACCAATCACCAGACAGGCCACCACCACTATAAAGCCCACAGGGCATTAAGGCTCTCCCTCTCTCACAGGACACGGCCAGGGAGATAGTCGCAGTGCACAGGCCAATGTACATCATCACCATGTGATAGAGAACTAGTCTGCTCAAGCCAGTAGGAGGTTACCAGGTAGGTTAATAGAGTGTCAACCCAAAGCAGATTATGTACAGCAATCAACAGGTTCAATAAAACAGGGTTGGACCATCTCCTGTGTCGGAAGCCTGTTTCTCATTTTACTGCATCCAGTTGCAGTCGATGTTAGACCAACACAGATAACACATCAAATACCATTTCTCCTCTAATATCAATCTTCTTCAATTCCTCCCCCTCACTAAACCCTGTGCTCCCCAAAATTTCCTGTATCCGATTTGTGTACTCATTTATTAAGACAGAATCAAAGTATGTGTTTAGTTGGTCAGCCATTTCTTTGTTTCCCATTCCAAATTCCCGTTTCTGACTGTAAGGGAGCTATAACTGTCTTCACCAATCTTTTTTTCTTCACATACCTTTAGAAACATTTAGTCAGTTTTTATGTTTCCTGCAAGTTACTCTCACACTCTGATTTCCCCTTCTTAATTAATCCCTTGGTCCTCCTTTGCTCAATTCTAAACTGCCCCAAAAATGTTGCTTTTTCTGGCCAATTTGTATACTTCTTTCGTGGATCTAATACTGTCTCTAATTTCTATTGTCAGCCATAGTTTGGACAACTTTCCCATTTTACCTCTGCGTCAGAAAGGAATAAACAATTGTTGCAGTTCACCTCTGCGCTCCTGGAATATTTGCCATTACTTATCCAATGTCATCCTCTAAGTAATGTTTCCCAAGCCATCAGCGTCAACCCACATCTCATATCATTGCAGTTTCCTTTAATTAGATTCAGGATCCTAGTCTTAGAATCAATTACATCATTCTCCATCTTGATGAAAAATTCCATATTATGGTCACTCATCCCCAAGGGGTCTCACACAACTAGACTGCCAATGATTCCTTTCTCATTACTCAATACCCAGTCTAGGATGGCCGGTTCTCTAGTTGGTTCCTCAACCTATTGATCTAGAAAACCATCCCATTTATACTCCAGGGATTCCTCCACTACGGTATTGCAACTAATTTAATTTGCCCAGTCTATATGCAGATTAAAGTCACCCGTAATAACAAATGTTCCTTTATCACATGCATCTATAATTTCCTGTTTAATGTCATTCCCAACATCACCACTGAAGTTTTTTTGCCCCTTGGTATCACTGCCAATATCTTTCTCCTCCGTCGCATTAATCTCCACTTTAACCATCCTTTCCTTTTTGTCTGTCCTTCCAAAATACTGAATACCCCTGAATGTTCAAATCCCATCCCTGGTCACCCTGCAGCCACGTCTCTGTGATCCTGACTATATCACACCTGTTTACATCTATTTGCACAATTAATTAATCCACTTTATTGCAAATGCTCTGTGCATTAAGGCACAAAACCTGGAGACTTGTCTCTTTACATTATTTTTCCTGACTTCCAGTGGCGGCATGTAGGTGGAAGTTGCACGTTGGGTGGCTCCTGCTCGAGACTCTGGTTTTTGGAGATTAATGCCCGGTTCCAGGGGCAGTTTTTGGATAAACTGATGTAGGAAGACATAAGGAAGGAGGGGAATGTCAAAGACCCGAAAAGCGCCACTGGGAGGAAGGGGGTGAGCGAAGGTACACCATCGAGCGAATGGGTCAGCCCAGCTGCAGGAAAGAGGCGGAGGCTGGGTCGCTGGGTGGGGCCGCGCCCTTCACAGTAGAGACTTTAACCGAGGTGATGGCTGGAGGGTTTGAGAGGCAGTTCACGAAGCACATGGAGGTGATGAGTCAGGAGATGATGGCAACGATCAAGGAGCTGGTGGAGGAGGCGATGGCCCAGGTGAAGGCGGCGATGTTGAAGACATCAGCCGAGGTACGGGAGCAAGGAGAGAAGTTAAAGTGAGGCTAAGGAAGCTCTGTTGCAACATAGTGACCAGTTCACCTCGATGGGTGAGGATCTGCGGAGGATGGTGGAGGCAAACAAAGGACTCAGAATCAAGGTGGAGGACCTTGGGCACAATCGAGGGGGGGGAGGATTTAAGAATTGTGGGCTACCCAAGGGGGTGTCGGGACCGATGCCGGCAGTACTTCGCGAAGATGTTGACAGAGTTGTTAGGGTAGGGCGAAGAACCCTTCGGTATGAACTGGACAGGGCTCATTGGTCGCTCAGGCCCAAGCCGAAGACAAATGAGCCGACAAGGCCGGTCATAATTTGTTTTCATAAATTCCATGTCAAGGAGAAGCTCCTGAGTTGGGAGAAACAAAGGCATATGAGGTGCAGTGGGAAGGAGCTGGTATTCATATATATCAGACTTAACTGTGGAGCTGGAGAGAAGGCGGGCAGCCTTTGGTCGAGTGAAGGGGGCACTCTATAGTAATGGTGTGAGGTTCAGCGTGGTTTACCCGGCGAAGCTGAGGGTGACCTCTCATTCGAGGGACTTTTACTTTGAGACGGTGGAGGTGGCGGAGGTGTTCGAGAGGCTGAAAGACTGGGGTTAAAATGAGAGATGGGCCTGGGGTTTGGTTCTAGACTGAAGGAAGGAGGGTGGAATGCTGTACACAGCCTCATTTCTTGCTTCTTGTTTTAGGATGTTTATTTGTTTTGTATATGGGAGGGGAACAGTTGAGGTTTGGTTTTTGGGTTGGTTGGGAGGAAGAATAGTGTACCCGCTGTTATGGGTTACAGCATATAGGAGAATATTGAACTTTGGGGTTATGGTGGTTTTCTGGGGCGTGGTTTTCTGCATGGTTTTGTTTGTTTGCCTTTGTTTTCAGGGAGGGGATTGGGAGGAAGGGGGCTTCGGCAGGAGAGGCCACACTAGCAAGCGAAGGTTGGCTAGTGAACGAGTGTGGTGAGGGGAGGGGCTGCGGCTGTTGGAACCTGGTCGAGCAGGTTTCAATGAGCCTAGGAGGTGAAAGATGGGGGGTTGGGATCGATACTGGGAGAGGTGTTTTCAAGTTAAATTGGATGGGGGGATTCTCGGAGGGAGGGGGGGACTCGACACCACAAAGGGTCGAGGTGGGTCAGGCCCAGCGGGCAGGACCTGGGGTGAGGATGATGGCAGATAGAAGGGGTGGGGGGGTGACAGAGACCTTGGGTCAGAATAGTAACGTGGAACGTGAGGGGTTGGAGGGACCGGTCAAGTGGTCGAGTGTGTTTGCGCATTCAAAGAGCCTAAAGGCTGATGTGGTGATGCTGCAGGAGACCCATTTGAGGGTGAAGGATGAGGTGAGGCTCAGGAAAGGCTGGTTGAGTCGGGTTTTCCATTCTGTGGGTAGCGGTATTGGTGGGCAAGAGGGTGGGGTTTCAGGTGGCGGACCAGGGTGGCAGGTATGTGATTGTGACGGGGGCATTAGAGGGGAGGTTGGTGGCGCTGGCGAGAGTATATGGCCCCAACTGGGATGATGCAGGGTTTGCAAAGAGGGTGCTGGATGCCATCGCTGATTTGGAGGTGGGGAAGTGATCTTGGAGGAGCTGGGAGAGAAGTACGGGTTGGGGCAGGGGGAAGGGCTTAGATGCCTGCAGGTTTGAGATTTTGCAAGGAAGGTTTTCGCGATCTTCCTGATAACGCCGGCCTCTTCACTGTGGGAGGCAGTAGTGTCGGCGGTGGGGGAGGGGGGGCGGTAATGGCGATTTACGGGAGGATTCTGGAGGTGGATAGGGTGCCCATGGTTGGGTGAAGGTGAAATGGGAGAAAGAGCTGTGGGGGGTGGGGTACGATGGAAGAGGGTCTGTGGTGCGAGATGCTGAGAGATTGGGGTTAATACAATTGAAGGTCATGTACCCTCACGAAACCAAGGATGAGCAGGCTGTTTGAGGGGGTGGAGGATGTCTGTGAGCAATGTGGGAGGTGCCCTGCAATCCATGCTCATATGTTTTGGTCCTGCCCGAAGCTGGGAAGGCAGTGGAGGGAAGTATTTAGCACTATCTCGGGGGTGTTGCATATGAATTTGGAGCCTGGTCCCCATGAAGTTATTTTCAGGGTGCGGGAATGGCCCGAGTTGCAGGTGGGTGCGGGGACAGACGGTTTAACCTTTGCCTCGCTAATCGCTCGTGGCGGGTCCTGTTGGGGTGGAGGTCAACTTCTTCACCCTGTGCCACGGCATGGCGGGGGGTCCTGCTGGAGTTTTTGATCCTGGAGAAGGTGAAGTTTGAGTTGAGGGGGATGTTGGTTGTTCTGGGTGAGTGTGCCTAACACTCAATTTGGCTCTGTTTCTTTTCTAAGCTCTGGAGTCGTCAGGTGTCGTTAAGACACCGCCACAAGCTTCAAGGTCAAGTTCGAAGCAATAAAACCATGCACCAATTAGTAAGTCCAAACAACTGAGTTTATTGCACACGCTAAAAGGATTAAACTTATTCCTACCGCTAAATAAACTAATACTTATCTCGAAGGAACTGCTGGGTCTGGGAACAAGGCCTCTTGCTCTGCTCTGGTCTGCAGACTTCAGGTTGGTGTCAGTTAAAAGGGGTCAGGAGTGCCTATCCCTGGTAGCGATCGTTGTGAGGCACTTACTTGTTGGCGGCTGCTGTTCGAACCCTCTCCTCTCTCTTGTTCAAGATCTTCTTGGCAAAAGCTGGTCGAGATGCTGGTCCAGAGAGGAGTGTTGGTCAAAGAGAGAGAAGGGCTGGAGGGCTGGATCAGAAGACTGAACCATATGTGGGACCTGTCTTTTATAGGTCCTAGGGGATCCGCGCCCCTTGGGGCGGACTCCCTTACCTGCTTGGAATCGATTGGGTCTCTTCCCAATCGACATGTTTGAACCCCCCAATCATGGGGCTCATGGGGCAGTTCCTCGGTCACTGGGGCGGTTCTTGGGACTTATTGTTTTGGGCTTCTCTGGCGCCGAAAGGTCTGGCCTTCCATTCAATGTATCGATCTGTGTTTAACTTGTTTCCATTGTATCTGGGGATCGCCCGGTATCGCCTCATTAGTATGTCAACTGGTTTCTTTTCACAGTGCTGTCTGGTTTCTGCAGCAGTCAAAACTGGTTTCTGCAGCCGTCCCAATATACAAGCGCTTTGCAAGCTGCTTGCTTTACAACATGTCCATTTTCCCTGCATTCCTTGCAATCTTCCATTTTGTGTTGGGCAGTGGCCACCCCAGGTGGCTACAGGGACAAAGGAGAGGTTCTACAATTCTCGGGGTTCGTTTATCATGCACTTCAGGAGATGGCTGCTGTTGAATGCCAAGGGGAGCAGGGGAGGGAGACTTGTTTGTTTGTTTTTCATTTTTGATTTACAAGTTGATGTTTTAGATTTCACATTGTTCTTGTTTTCCTTTTTTTGCATGAAAATGATGAAAATATGGCGAATAAAAAGATTTTCAAAAAAACGTCACTTGTCCCGTTTCCACTATTGTTCCCTGTGGCCCTGTCTGAATGTGGCCCTTGGTTTCTCTACCTTTCAATTTTCTTATTCCTCTTTCTGCCTTTTGATTTTGTCTTTGATTCCCCCTCCTCTGACTTATGGCATAGGTCCCCATCCCCCTGTGATTTTAATTTAAACCTTCCCCAATCACTCTCGCAGATACTCCCCCTTGGACATCAGTCTTGGTTATGCTCAGAATTTGATCTCTATGTCCGAAAAATAATATCTTGTAAAAATTGAACACTGAGTTGATAAAGTCTTCTTCCAGCCTTTACTGCTGTATTCATGATATTAGTTATTGTGTGTTAAAATTTTCCATTTGCTTTTTGGCCCTGAAACTCCTCAAGGTTTTTGAATCTTTTATGAATTCATGGGAGTCCTGCCAACCCTCAATTGTCATCAGTTCTACTGAAGCCTCTGGAAGGGATAAAGGGAATAATTTTCCAGGAAATCCCAGGGATTCCTCTTGCCAAAGGTCCTCGGTGCTAGCTATTAAATGGTCAAAGCAAATTAGTTGGAATTCTGGTCGAAAGGCGGCAATCAAATTCCTTGTCCATCCGGCTAGAAGTCTTTCTTTCAGCCTTTTCTGCATGGGGCCACCGAATGGAACCAGCACCTACTGTGACAACAAGGTTAATGGAAAATGGCATTGCTGACTCCTCTCCTCCTATCTTAAATAAATACTGTACTAAAGGTATCTGGAATAATATAGTCAATGCATATTTTGTTAAATACAAGCGCATTGGGTTATGGTTTTGAATGTCAAACACAAAATGCATATTTAATTAACTTTGCTGTCCTAATTCAATGTATAGTGTAACATCTGGAATAGATTTGGTTCTTTCTGTGAAAGTAAAGGTTATCGCTTCATGAAGACTTTTTTAGAGGAGACGGCAGCTCTTTATAAGCAACAGCTAATGTCTGCATTCCCACTGATCCCACTAGAAAACTCTGCAAAAGCATCTTGGACTTCTTGGAAATCTATCCAACTGTCATCTTCATCTGGAAGAAAAATGCATGCTCCAGCTTTGACCTAATGGAAGAGTGCTTTCAAACAGATAATGGCTGTTTAACAGAGGGCAAAATGATGGGCAGAATTCTCCGATCCGTCAGCCGCGTGTTTCTCTACCTTCCTGCTGATTGTCAATGGGATTTCCCATTGTAACCGCTCCACGACTCCGTGAAACCCGCTGGTGGGGGTGGATTACCAGCGGGAAAATTGAATCGCAATGACCGGAAAATCCTATTCGATATTTCCTCCAGGTTATTGCAGAGGCTGTTTAGCACAGGGCTAAATTGCTGGCTTTGAAAGCAGACCAAGGCAGGCCAGCAGCACGGTTTGATTCCCGTAACAGCCTCCCCGAACAGGCGCCGGAATGTGGCGACTAGGGGCTTTTCAGGCATTTAGGGGCATTTGAAACTTACTCGTGACAATAAGCGATTTTCATTTCATTTCATTTCACTTCACAACATAGGTTTGTGTTACTTTTGTTGAGTGGTATCAGAAATATATGCCAAAGTTTACCACTTACTAATAGTTACTATCCTCCTCGATACCAAAACTTTAACCTCATTTGCAGCCAAGTATATGGGAATTGGGAATAACTCAATTAACAAATTCCCACATCTATTTTGTGACCTCGCTCTGTGCAATATGGACCTATATATTGAGTGCAGGATGGGTTTCAGCACTTTAAAATCAACCTCTTTTGATGCATCTCTTGAATCAGGACATCCAGTTCCTTAGCGCCAATGGTAACAAGGTTCACCTTATGCCACTGTGCATGATTGGTCCATTGTTCTAACATCATAACTTCTCCTTTAATGGCGAGCTGCGGCCCTTTCATACTTTGTGCTTCATCATATTTTATTCTCTCAGCCAAGACTACTGCATAGGAAAGCTATTCAAATTGAGAGCAAGTATTCTCCTGCAACATTCAACACAGCCTCTGAGCTGCCAGAGTGCAGATGACCAGTGCCATAAGTAATTCCCATTTTATCATCTTCAGAAATTAAAATTCTTCATCGGATTGTTTTACACATTTGTGATAAATTGTGAAGACAGAGCAAGATGAATTTATATGGGGGGGGGGGGGGGTGTTGGTATTCTTACCCTACCCATCTTGAAATGTTTTGGAGAACAATATTTGCACTATTAGCGGGTTTTACTGGGCGTTTCCTATTTTCTTAGGGACGGGGCTGGATTCAGGCCTGGGTTGGTGCACGTGCGGTTTATGGATGCAGTGGGATTTTGATAGGCCAAGCGTTTGAAACACGTGAACCTTTCGGCTGGGATTGATACAATGAAATACAGTGATACTCATTACTTTTTTGTTAATGATATAAGAGGCATTGTAATTTGAAAGCCATGACTAATATAAGTGGCCCAACTGTGTAGATAATTATTGACTCCTTTTCTCCTTTCTGAACTGATTTTATTGGTTAATTACATGCATTTTTTGCTGTGGAAGGCGTCCTGGCGAACAGAAGGCATTGGACAAGCAGAAATGAGAAAAGTCCCAACCGTTAAGTCTTTGAAACAATAATGCCGCCACCTAGAGGTAATATTATATCACAACCTAGTTCCACACATACAGTCAGCCACACCTTAATGCAGTTTATCTGTTGAATAATAGGGACTATTGGCCTGTTCTATTGTTTAAAAGAAGCAAATTTATTTATTATAGCTTGGTTTGATTCCACTGTATTTTGATTAAAAAGATATAGTTTTTAATTCAATTTTACAAATGACTTTCAACTGGGGATGAGTTCAGCATCAAATCACATTCACGAAATCATCAGAAACTGTTCTTACCATCTGACTATTGAGAGACAAAGATGTGTATATGCCCATATACATATGCCCAATTAAAATAGTATTAGAGAACCAATTGCAATAAAGTAGATTTAGAGGTCAAGTGATAATTTGGATATAATCCAGAATACATCCTTTTTTACGTTCTTTGCGCCAATTGTTAACTGGGCCTGACGTTACAATAGTGCCTGAAACAAGCAAAACTACACAAAGCGATGACTTAAAGAAAATTAGGTATATTTACATCATGTTATGCATAATTCACAAAATAAAATTTTATAATTATTGTTAAATGCTAACATGATATAAAGGCATTGTGAGTTATAGAATCATTAACATAGTGCTTCTGCTGTAATTGTAAAGGTTACTGCATTTCCAATAACAAAATCCAAGAAACCCTGGGCAGGATTCTCCGTCAATCGACACCGGAATCGGAAAAAGCAATTAGCCGGAGAATAGCACGTGAGGCGAAAATCGTGTCAGCCGCCAGGCGCCCAACAGAATGTCATCTTTTGGTGCCTCATGACGTCAGCGCCCTGACACAGGAGCAGATTATTTGAAACAATCGATGTAGTCTTCTCTCCAGAAGCAGCGGCAGGGAGCAAGTCACGTGCTCTGAGCGTGAGAGAGATTCCTCCATTTTGTAGCTGCCAGCAGTGCTGGTGTGAGCTTCAGGGTCTCTGGTGAACAACCCATTAAGAAGAAGGTAAAAACAGGAACAAAGCAGCATAAAGATGATTTATTGAGGTATAGGTTAATTGTGCCACTGCCACCCATCAGGATGCTAAGTTCATGTGTGTTATATACAGGGAAGTGCTGGCAAATGAAAGATTAAAACCCTTAAAACAGCAATCACATTTGAAGATGAAGCATGGTGAGTTCGAGGACAAACCACTTGAATTTTTCAAAGGATGCAGCGAAAACTTAAATCATCAGCTGAAGTCCTTCGCAAAAATGTAACATTGAATGACAAAGCAAGTAGGATCATGAGAACCAATCAGGCTCACCTGTCTCATTAAAGGTAAGAGAAAATGGTGGGTCGGCCAACGTGGGTCCCAAAGGATGGCTGGTTGGTAAAAATAGGTCCCAGGAAAAATACTGGATTAGGGAAAGAGGGGAAAGTGGGATATGAGGAGAAGGAGGAGCATGGTGTCATCTTATCTCCATCATATGCTATGGCAACAGTCATAGCCACTTCAAGGATGGCCCACACCATGCCATGCAGTCATGCTCAGTTCCTGCCAATTAGCTGCTGCTGCCCAGATTAATGTCCGCCCTGTTCTTAAAGAGAGAAGAATGCATCAGTGAATATGGGGCAGTTTGCCTGGGCGATGGATAAATAGCTGGCAATGTATGCAAGCTGTGATGTGTAAGGCAGCAGTTCTAAGTGTGTGAAGATGCTGGGCGCGATTCAGAGGCCGCATTGCGCCTGATGCGGGTTGGGACGCACCAGGTGAATCGCCAGAAAGGCCAAAATCAGGATTCGCACTGGGTGCAAACCATTTTGTGATCCACCCGGCCCTATCCCAATGAAATGAAATGAAATGAAAATCGCTTATTGTCATGAGTAGGGTGAGTTCCAGATCGCTCCTAGAAATGGCAGGAACGTCATTAACCCTCAGTTGCCCTCATTTCAATCCCATTAACGAGTTGAAGTTGAATGCTGCTGCCTCCTGGGAATTACCCAACTCCTCAACGAGAAATCAGGCGGGTGCCGTTAGTACTCCTATTCAAAAACGGCAACCTGGCGCAATGGCTACTGAGGGAGAGTGAGGAGGGGAGTAGCCATTTCCATTTTCCAGCATGCAGCTCAAGGGCACCGGAGCTACTGCCCCAGTGTTTGAGGGATGGAGGGATGGGAGGAGGTGTACCACACAGGGGGATTGGGCTTAGTCGGGGGGGGGGAGGGGAGCTGCAGTGTTCTAAGTGAGGGGTTGCTCCTGGGACAGGTGGGGTGAGGGGCTTTGCATATGTGAGGCCTTCAAGTCACCTTTAAATATTCTGGAGACCCATAACAGGGACAACTATAGCGGCAGCCTGTCTATCCAACCAAACACTTCCAGACAGAGCCCTGATGCTGCTTCTTTCCTGAATTTCAATTTCACTCCCTTTGACTGTGAGCAGCCTCTAGCTTTGCATGTTTTTAATTGGACGTTTTGTTTTTTCCTTTCTCTTTCGGCAGCACGGTAGTATAGTGGTTAGCACAATTGCTTCACAGCTCCAGGGTCCCAGGTTCGATTCCCGGCTTGGGTCACTGTCTGTGCAGAGACTGCACATCCTCCCCGTGTGTGCGTGGGTTTCCTCCGGGTGCTACGGTTTCCTCCCACAGTCCAAAGATGTGCAGGTTAGGTGGATTGGCCATGATAAATTGCCCTTAGTGTCCAAAATTGCCCTTAGTATTGGATGGGGTTACTGGGTTATGGGGATAGGGTGGAGGTGTGGGCTTGGGTAGGGTTCTCTTTCCAAGAGCCGGTGCAGACTTGATGGGCTGAATGGCCTCCATCTGCACTGTAAATTCTTTGATTCTATAATTCACAGCTGAAGGTGATTTGAAATGTGGAATTAGTCTTGTTAGTTGTGAGAGCACTTCACACTCCACAACTCTCAAGTGCCTCCTTGAAGGTACATGTGCCATGCCTCAGAGGATGATTAGTGCATTGCATGTTCAGCAAACTTTGAAGCCTGAAGATTGTGCCTAAACTCTAGGAGCATCAGCACCATAGAGGCAGCTGCCAACAATCAAACACTAAAGAGCAGGGCTTCAGTTCTGTGGATCTTCTCACAACCAAAGGGTGAGTGTGTAGGTGAGTGGAGGGCAGCTGAGGATGGTCTCCCTCAAGTTCCTGACAACCGTCTGGGGTCTGGAATCTGGGGGCTCCTGATGTGACCGGGGGTGAGAGTGCAGAATAAGGTTTGCCAGCACAAGAGACTCACTGGATGGCACTTTGAGAGAAGTGGGACACGTAAGAATGGAGGCGGCTTAGGGAATTTGAGGGTCCCTGGGTAGAAGCCCGAACTGATTGTCAGATATCTGCTGGTGTGGATCCCGCGGAGGCTGCCCTCGTGTTGCTTGCGGCAGGCGAGGCGGGCAGATGCCGGAGATGGCAAGGCCAACACAGGCTGGAGGTGAAAACTCTGAAGACACGGCCACCCATCAGGCTGAGGAGGGACCTTGAAGGGGAGGTTAGCAACAGCCCAAGGTGTACAAGCGTCATGGGTTATTCAATGAGCTGACGGACAGCATGTGCCACAAAAGACTGCTTCTCAACAGAGACAGTGCGGCACCTGTGCCATATCCTGGTGGGCTTGGCACCCCATGGAGGAGGATGCCTGCTCCCAGTGGTTGTGAAGGTCACTGCAGCCCTGAATATTTATGCCACTGGGTCATTCCAGGGCACGGACGGGGACCTGTGTAGCATTTCACAATCGACAACCCACAGCTGCATCTGGGAGGTTACAGATGCTCTATATTCACGGGAATCAGGCGAATGGCACGCATGTACATCCTGCGAGCACAAGAGCCAGGAGTGCCTTTTATTAACAGGAAGGGATTCTCCAGTGCCTTCCTGATACTCTTCGAGTGTGCATGAAAAATTGAGGCACTCGGAGATCCTGGATGTCTTCGAGGACCACACCAGGATGGCAGGGTGGCTCATGGGAACAAGGATTCCTGCTGAGATATTGACCCTGGTGCAGAGGCCCCAGACTGAGGTGGAGACCGGATACAGTGAGGCACATGCTGCCACCTGTGCTGTCACTGAGCAGTGCTGAAAATGTAGTTCCAATGCCTGGACTGCCCTGGTGGTGTCCTGCAGTGCACCCCCCAAAGGGTTTCCCACTTTGAGATGGTCTGCTGTGCCCGCCACAATCTGGCAAAGCAGCAGGGCAACATAAGACCACAGGACATCGGAGCAGAATTAGGCCGTTTGGCCCATCGAGTCTGCTCCGCCATTCAATCATGGCTGATATGTTTCTCATCCCCATTCCCCTTAACCCCTGATCCCCTTATTAATCAAGAACCTACCTATCTCTGTCTTAAAGACACTCAAGTGATTTTGGCTCCACAGCATTCTGCGGCAAAGAGTTCCACAGATTCCCGACCCTCTGGCTGAAGAAATTCCTCCTCATCTCTGTTTTAAAGGATCGTCCCTTCAGTCTGAGGCTGTGCCCTCGGGTTCTAGTTTTTCCTACTAATGGAAACATCCACTCCATGTCCCCTCTATCCAGGCCTCTCAAGGTAAGTTTCAATAAGATCCCCCCTCATCCTTCTAAACTCCAACAAGTACAGACCCAGAGTCCTCAACCGCTCCTCATATGACAAGCTCTTCATTCCAGGGATCATTCTTGTGAACCTCCTCTGAACTCTTCAGTTCATCCTTCCTTAGGTACGGGGCCCAAAACTGCTCACAATACTCCAATGGGGCCTCAGAAGTACATCCTGGTCTTGTATTATAGTCCTCTCGACATGAATGCTAACATTGCATTTGCCTTCCTAACTGCCGACTGAACCTGCACATTAATTTTAAGAGAATCTGGAACTCGGACACTTAAGTCCCTTTGTGTTTTTGATTTCCGATGCCTTTTCCCATTAAAAAATAGTCTATGCCACCATTCTTCCTACCAAAATGCATAACTTCACACTTTTCCACATTATATTCCATCTGCCACTTCTTTGCCCACTCCCCTAGCCTGTCCAAACCCTTCTGCAGCCCCCCTGCTTCCTCAATACTTCCTGCAAAAGATGCTGGAGTAAGAGGAGGAGCAGGCGCATGAGGAGTTACATGCGGCCTCATCTGAGGAGGAGGCAGTCCAGGAGGGGCTGGAGGACAAGCCCGAGGAGGAGCTGGAGGATGTAGGACAGGTGGAGGTGATGGTCTGGCATGCAAGGAGGGCCACGGAGGCCCTCATCATCTCCAGGTGTTCCTAGGATGAGGCTGCGTCTATCAGCTCAACCCTACCCCTGTCCCATTTCCCCACAATCCTCTCTCCCCTTTCCCATTTCCCTCCCTCCTCTACGACCATTTCTCTCTCTCCCCCCACAACCCCCCACCACCATTTCCCTCCCAATCCCCCATCCCTGCCCACCATTTCCCTCCCTCCCCATCCCACCACCATTTCCTTCCCTCCTCCCCTCCCCCACCATTTCTTTCCCTCCCCTCTAACACCCGTACCATTTAACTCCCTCCCCCCCGCCCCCCACCATTTTCCTCCCTCCCTCCCCCACACGCTTTCCCTCCCTCTCCCCCTCCCCCTATCCCCCCCCCCACCCCCCCCATCATACCGACCTCTCCCCGACAACCCTGTTCCTCACTCCAAGGGTCTGTGTAACATCACTCCAGAGTAATGGGCCTGGGTCAGCACTGTTAGTGGGTCACCAGAAAAGGCAGGAGAGTGATGATAATTCACTCTGAGGAAAGCTCTGATGCTCCTCAGTTTCTGCCAAAGGCTGACTCCTGTTTTTCTGCTTACAGTACGCTGACACCCAGCCTCTGAGCGGGCTCTGCATCGGTGGATCAGGGGACAGGGTGCAGGTAGGCCCACGGTGAAGATTAACGTGACAAAGGCTTTACATGTATGAGGTGAGACATGTTTTAATAGTGAGCATTTTGCTGTGACTGTTTTCCATTCCCCCCTAGTGACAGATAGTGTCCTCGCCAGTGCCCACTCAGTGCTCCACACTCTTCTTGATCTTCAGTGGTCTACTGCTATGTCTAGTTGTGTCCACAGGATGCACACCCTAGAGGTGGGAGGGTCCCGTCCTACTTACCAAGCGCACTGGCGTCGCCTTGCCACCCGCTGCCCTTGAGATGCGGCAGTGTCAGGAAGGGGGAATTCGAAAGAAATGGAGGCTGCCATTGCTACCCTGTTGGCAGGCCCCGGGTTGGTCTCCAGCACTTCCTCCTCCTTGATGGTGTCTATCAGGCGCTGGGGGATTCCATGGGATGGAGGGGCAGCTGGAGCTCCAGAGGCCTCTGAGTCATTCGGCGTTGCCAGCCTCGGATGCTGTCCATTGTCTGCACCATGATGCCGACGCCCTCAGCGAATCTCCTCAGTGACTGGACCATATATAGAACATAGAACATAGAACAGTACAGCACAGAACAGGCCCTTCGGCCCTCAATGTTGTGCCGAGCAATTATCACCCTACTCAAACCCACGTATCCACCCCCCCTAACCTTACTTTTTAGGACACTACGGGCAATTTAGCATGGCCAATCCACCTAACCCGCACATCCATGCTCTGGAGTGCCTCAGCAATGTCCACCTGCGACTGGGACACGTCCCTCAGTGACTGGACCATGCTCTGGAGTGCGTCAGCAATGTCCACCTGCGACTGGGACACGTCCCTCAGTGACTGGACCATGCTCTGGAGTGCGTCAGCAATGTCCACCTGCGACTGGGACACGTCCCTCAGTGACTGGACCATGCTCTGGAGTGCGTCAGCAATGTCCACCTGCGACTGGGACAAGTCCCTCAGTGATTGGACCATGCTCTGGAGTGCGTCAGCAATGTCCACCTGCGACTGGGACACGTCCCTCAGTGACTGGGGCATGATGTTGAGGTCCTCCGCCATGGTGGTCTCAGATTAAGTCATGTCTTGGATCCCACCACTCAAGATGCCGATGTTATGCTCTAGGTTTCCCACTGCGGTCGTCACCCTAGCATTTTGGCCTTGGTGCATTGCCGGCACCAGCTACTGCACCTGACGGCTTTGGGACTCCTCCAACATGCTTCGCTGTGGCAGGCATGTCACTGACACCCCCTCCTGAATGTCACGGCTGTGTGCTAACATCTGCATCAACTCTGGGAGAACCTTGTCCAGAGGTTCGGCATCTGACTGGCACCCGGCGTGTCCTGGGATCCAGCAGACCTCTGACTGCTGACTCCCCTGGATGCTGTGCGGTGCTCACCAGATTGTGCCTCAGAAGCCTGTCCGCTACTGTCGCCCACCGAGGTGCATGTCTCTGCGCTGATGGAAGGTGCGAATGAAAGCTGTGACACCTCGATGGAGGTCGCCTCAGACCTCTTCTCCAAGGTGGTCTCTTGGGTGGCTGGGGGATAGAACTCCAGATGACCCGGCCTCATAAGATGGAGTTCCTGTGAGACAATGGTCATGTGGTCAGCGAGAGGGGAGATCATTTTGTCTGACATGAATAACTCACTTGGGACAGGTCATCTGGGTGAAAGTGCAGCAGATCCTCACCTCTCTGGTGCAAGCCAACCTCGCTGTCAGTGACTGCTCCCCCCTCGGTCAACCCCAGAATTTCCAAGGCCCGTTCCTCATGAGAGGTGAGGACTCAAATCTCTGGTACTCCGTCCCCCGTCTTGGCCCTTGACCATTTATTCTGGGCTACCTTCTCCTGCGGGAACAAAGAGAGAGGCATTGTCAGCTGCACTGCACATTTGATGGGTCAGTGAGGTCTTTAGCAGGTGGTTTGTGTGGGCACCATACATGAAGGGGATCTGTTGGTGGATGCCTGGGGTTCCGAGGGGCAAGTACGAAGATCGGATGTGGGTGCCGACCCTATTGCTAGTCCTCCGACACTCTTGGAGGAACAGAGTGGCCCATCTTTCAACCACAGTGTCAAGAAGCCTGACCAGGTCAACAGCGCCAAAGAGGGGAGTAGATGTGCATGTTGCCATGCTTGTGTGTTGACTGGGAGTAAGTTAAAAGCAGCTCCCTCTTGTTTGACATGTGGGCCAGGCGAATCAGACGGTGCCAGTAATGTCATGAACTTCATAGGGTCCCATGTTTGGCACTAAGTGCTGTTGAGTACGACCCGCAATCTCGCCAACGTGGCCATTGAGAAACACCCCACCAAATGCAGCCAAACTTACACTTTGAAATGTTTTTGTTAAGTCATTCCTGCTATGTTTAAATAGTGCTAGCCTCACATGAATTAGGGTTCCTTGCTGAGTCATGCTACCAATTAAGTGTGTTTAGCGTGGACAGAACAACTACAAACATAACAATGGGCAGGCAGCATGAAGTTTGCCTGCTCCCTGCACCATAGTCGACAGGCCAAAGTTAATCCTCCCTTGTCTCTTTGTTGGAAGGTTGTGGTTTCAAGACCCAGATTTGAGCATAAAATCCATGCTGCTACTTCACTGTAGTACTAAGGAAGGCTGCACTGTCAGAGACACCTTGGATGAGAGGTTAAACAAATGATTCATCTGCTCTCTGAGGTGGATGTGAAAGATCCCATGGCACTATTTTGAAGAAGTGCAGGAGAGCTATCCCTGGTATCCTGACCAATATGTATTCCTTTAACAAAGTCACTGAAACAGATTATCCACTCTTCACACCGCTGATTATGGGAGCAGGTTGTGCATGTAATTGGCTGCTGCAAATCCAATATTTTAACAGCAACTACACATCAAACGACTTCATTAGCAATAAAGTACTTTGGGACATCCGCAAGTTGTGAAAGGTGTTATATAAATGAAAGTATTTCCTTCTTTAAGATAACAATCCTCCACCAAGTGATGTTGACTAGATGATAAGTGCCACTATAAAGAATGCATGAAATCCTACTTGCTTTTCTCTGTGTAATTAATTAGTGCTAAATGGATAATTTAGAAAAGATGCTAATCACCACTTTTCATTTTTCCTCTTCAGAGTAATTCTCTGTCGGTAATGTTTGCTGGAGGTGCTACCTTTTTCTTCCTGTCACTAAATGCACAAGTTATTTAGCTATTATTCCTACAGTTCATTTTATTTACATACAAACATATGAACACACAAAATAAAATTAGAAGTAGGCCACTCGGCCCCTCAAGCCCACTCCATCTCAATAAGATGATGGCTGATCTGTTGCGTTGATTTCCACATTTCCCATCTACCCCCAATACCCTTTGATTCCCCTGCCTCACAAGAATCTATCCACCTCTGCCTTAAAAATATTCAGTCACCCCACTTTCACCGCCTGCTGAGGCAGAGTTCCAAAGGCACACAGCCTTCTGAGAGAAAAATAATTCTTCTCACCTCTGTTCCATAAGGGTGATCCCCTAATTTAAAACAGTGACGCCTTGTTCTGGACTGACCCACAAGAGGAAACATCCTTTCAGCATCCACCTTGTCAATACTGCTCTGGATCCTACCTACTTCAATCAAGTCACCCCTCTTTCTTCTAAACTCTGGTAGAAACAAGTCCAGCCTTTCCAACCTACCCTCATGAGAGGATAACTCACTCGTTATATGTACATGTAGTAATAAGGAGCTGTGATAAGATTTGTCTGGTTGTTATGAACAGGGAAATTGCTCCTTTAAAATACATTTTTGCAAAAAGAGCAAGTAAAAGCCATCAGACCCTCTTCATGTCTCTACTCATGAGATCTCATGAACTGCTCTCTTCAATCGATAATATTGCTAACTGTCGGGGAAAGACAAAACTCAGAGTAAACAATCTCTTGCTAATTGCATGAAAAACACAAAATCCTTTAACTAACTCTACGCAAGCTCCTTGAAACCATGGTTACCTAAGATACATCAATAGATATATTTAACGAATCCCTTGCAGACAAGTGTTAATGTCCAAGGGACATGTGCCAAAACATTCAGTCCCAGTTGATACTGTTTACTCTGATATATATTTAAGGTTTCAATTAATTCTCGTTGTTTGGCTCATTCCTTTGAAAAATGTTTACCGGTGGAATTATTGATCTGAAGGACTGTTTGCAAGGCAAGAAACAGGAATGCTGACATAATCATGAATGAGATTTTCAAATCCTTTCCCTCCTGGTGCAAACAAATTACTTAAGAACAGATAAATCTACGAAACGAAAATAGGACTTTTGGCAAATCATGACATTCTTCTCGTGACTATGAGCAATCTATTCCATTATGGACTCTGGTGCACTTATTTAATCACCGAAGAGACGTGTTCACAATTTTTATCCTGATTACGGGCGCAATTCAGAAGCCTCGTCGCTCCTGGCTTGGTGTCGGGATGAGGCCGCGGAACCTCGGAAGAGGCCCCTCTTAAAATTTGCGGCGATCAAAACGCCTCACGAGATTTAACAGCATGATCCAGAGCTGCATATTTAAATGGACCATTAGGCTCATTTAAATATCTGTTCATAGAACCATAGAATTCTAGAATTTACTGTGCAGAAGGAGGCCATTTGGCCCATCATGGTATTTAGAAATCTATCAATCTCTGCTTTAAATGTACTCAATGACTCAGCTCCCACAGCCCTCCGAGGTAGAGAATTCTTTTTTTATATATAAATTTAGAGTACCCAATTCATTTTTTCCAATTAAGGGACAAATTAGTGTCGCCACGCCACCTACCTTTTAGCTTTGAACATTCCCAAAACCTGTGGACATGATATAAAGGCCTTCCTGTGCACCACCCATACCTGTCCTCCACTCCCTCAAAGAACTTACTCATCCGCGCAGCCATCATATGTGGCCTGTGAATTGCTTTAAACTGAATGAGGCTTAGCCTCGCACACAACGAGGACGCATCCACCCTCCACAGGGCCTCCTCACACATCCCGGCCTCCACCTCTTCACCCAGCTCCTCCTCCCACTTCCACTTTATGTCCCCCACTGGGGCCCCCTCCCAATCCATCAGCTGCTTGTAGACTTAAGACACCTTCCCCTCCCCTATCTCCTCCTTCGACAGCACCTTGTCCTGCAACCCCAAGGGTGACAACCTAGGAAAAGTCGGCACCTCTCTCTTCACAAAATCCTGAATCTGCAAGTGCCTGAAACCATTCCCCCTGGGTAACTCATATTCTTCCTCCAGGTCCTCTAATTTCGCAAAACTGCCCCCTACAAACAGGTCCCCAAATCGCTCAATCCCTGTCTGCTGCCAGCACCGAAACCTCCTATCCAGCCCCACGGTACAAACCTATGATTATCGTAATGTGGAGATGCCGGCGTTGGACTGGGGTGAGCACAGTAAGAAGTCTTACAACACCAGGTTAAAGTCCAACAGGTTTGTTTCAAACACGAGCTTTCGGAGCACGGCTCCTTCTTCAGGTGAATGGAAAGGCTTGTTCCAGAAATGTTTATATAGACACAGTCAGAGATGCCCCGGAATGCGAGCACCTGCAGGCAATCAAATCATCAAAGATGCAGAGAGAGAGGTAACTCCAGGTTAAAGAGGTGTGAATTGTCCCAAGCCAGTTCAGTCGGTAGGCCTCTGCAAGTCCAGGCTTGTTGGTGGGGGCCGAATGTAATGCGACATGAATCCCAGATCCCGGTTGAGTCCGCATTCATGCGTGCGGAACTTAGCTATAAGTTTTTGCTCAGCAATTTTGCGTTGTCGCGTCTCCTGAAGGCCTCCTTGTAGAATGCTGACCCGGAGATCAGAGGCTGAATGTCCTTGACTGCTGAAGTGTTCCCCAACTGGATTATCGTAGATCAGTGCCCTCGCCGAGGTACACTCCAGCCCCAAATGCTGCCTCCACTGCCCCCATATCATCAAGGCAGACACCACCGCTGGGCTCATGGACTACCTGGCTAGCGTGAACAGCAGAGGCTCTGTTAATAATGCCCTCATGCTCGTTCCCCTACAAGAAGACGCCTCTATCCGCCCCATGCCAATGCCTCCCCCACTACCCATTTCCTAACCATGGCGATGTTCGACGCCCAATAGTAGGTCATTATATTCGGCAACACCAATCCCATCTGTCCTCCTTGCCCCAGCTCCGAAAAAAGCCCTGTTGACCCATGGGGTCTTCCCCACCCATACAAACCCAGAGATCAGCACATTAACCTTTTTAAAGATGGGTTTCGGGACAAAGATTGCGATATTCTGAAATATGAACAGGAACCTTGGCAGCACCATCACCTTTAGTGTCTGCACCTGTCTTGCCAACAACAGTGGCTGCACAACCCACCTCTTAAAGTCCTCCTTCATCTGCTCCAACAACTGAGTCAAATTTAACTTATGCAGCTGTGCTCAACCCCGGGTCACCTGAATGCCCAGGTATTTAAAACTCGCCTCCACGACCTTAAATTACAACACCACGAACGTCCTCTCCTGCTCCCTGGTCTCAATTGGGAACACCTCGCTATTTCCCATGTTCAACTTGTACCCGGAGAAATGGTCAAAGTCCTCCAAAAACCCATAATGCCCCCAAGCCACTAGGGGTCTGAAATATATAACAGGTCGTCCGTATAGAACGAAACCCGGTGCTTAATACTAAAACCCCCCCCCTCCACGGCACAATCCCTTTCCAGTCCCTCAACAGTCTAAGCGCCATTGCCAATGGATCTACAGCCAAGGCAAAAAGCAACAGAGAGCACGGGCAACCTGCCTCATCCCGCAATGTAGCCCAAAATATCCCAAGCACACCTGGTTTGTCCACCACTTGCGACCGGTGCCCTATACAGCAACCGGACCCAGTCCATAAACCCCTGCCTGAACCCTGCCTCCGGACCTCCAAATATCTCCTGTCCACCCTCAGAATCTCTTCCACCAGCCTTGCCATCTCTGCCCGTTCTGCCTTCTCCCTATGCGCCCAAATTGAATTAAACTCGCCCCGGATCACTGCCTTGAGTGCCTCCCACAGCGTGGCATCTATGACCTCCCCCGTGTCATTGAGCTCCACATATCCCCGGATGGCAGCCCTCACTCGCTCGCTCACCTTCTCATCTGCCAACAGTCCCACATCCAGCCTTCACTGCGGGCACTGGGCCCCCACACTAGCAATGCCTTATCCACCACAAATAAGTCAATCTGGGAGAATACCCGGTGCACATGGGAGAAATATGAAAATTCTTTTGCTTTCGGACTCCCAAACTTCCACGGGTCCTCTCTCACCCCCCCCCCCAATACGCTCCATAAACCCCTTCAGCTCCCTCGCCACAGCCGACAACTTCCCCGACCGCGGGCTTGACTGGTCCAGGATTGGCTCCATGACCACATTAAAGTCCCCTCCCATAATCAACAGGTGCGAGTCTATGCCAGGAATCTTCACCAGCACCTGTCTCTTATAGTCCACATCATCACAATTAGGGGCATAAACGTTTACCAGGAGAACCGGCATCCCCTCCAGCTTACCACTTAACATCACAAACCTCGTCTGGTCGGGGGGCTCCCAGACCCCTCCCCTGCCGATCGACCATATCCCTTTTTGGAACAGCCCCCGGCCCGTGTCACGCTACCAGCCAGGCACACCCTCGGATGCCCACCGTCATAATTCCTTTTCCAACTGCCCCACAACAACCACACCCTTGTCAGCAACCCCCGTCCCCCTCCCCCAAACAAAACAACCACCCATCCCCATCCCCCTCCCCTACGCCTACCACCTGACCACCCCCCTCACTGCAAGCCCGTTAACTAGCCTGCCAGCTAGCATGGAAGCCCCCGCCCAAGGCCACCAAGCTCCCTGCCCCCAATTCCCCCCCCCCCACCCCCCCCCCCCCGCCATCCACGGTCCCCCAAAAACAAAGAAACAGAAAAAGATGCACTCACCCTTGATGGTTCCCACACAGAGGGACCTGCCCTCCAAACACCCCACCACCAAACCCAAAAGAATATTTCAAGGCGAAAGGTTTCCCAAGAACAAAGAAACCTCCTCACTATTCCTCCAAAGTTCAATGTCATCCTTCTCCTGCCTGCCCATTGTCCCTCTGAAACTCCATCGCCTCCTCTGGAGTACCAAAATAATATTCTCGGTTCTGGAAAGTCAGCCAGAGGATGGCCGGTTACAGCATTCCAAACTTCACCCCCTTCTTGAACAGGGCAGCCTTGACCTGATTAAACCCGGCCCTTCTCTTTGCCAGCTCTGCACCCAGGTCTTGCTACACCCACAGCTCGTTCCCTCCCCAGGTCCACTTCCTCGTGTGCCTCGCTCACCAAAGGATCTTCTCCTTATCCAGAAAGCTGTGCAACCACACCTCCATCGCCCTTGGCGGCTCGCCCACTTGTGGCCTCCTAATCAGCATCCTGCGCACTCAGGTGACCTCTAGGGGCCGGTCAACGCCCCCTCCCCCATCAGCTTCTCCAACATTATGGCCACATATGTGCCGGCCTCCGCTCTTTTGATGCCTTCGGGCATTCCCACAATCCTGAAATTCGGCCTTCTCTATCAGTTCTCCAGACCTTCCACCATCTCCTGGGTCTCCCGAATTACCCCCACCTCAGCCACCAACGAGGCCAGCTGCTCCTCGTGAGCTCCCACCGTCTCCTGCGTTTTATGGATCACCCGGCCCTGGGACTCCAGCCTCTGCTCCACTCTCTCAATAGCTGCTTTAACGGGCTCCACCACCTTGGCCAGGTCCTCCAGGGCCTCCCTCCTCTGCTGGCTGAACGTAGCATTTAAAAATTCCACCAACTGCATGGTTGACCACTGGGAGAGCAGAACAGGCCCTGTGCCCACTGCTATCTTAACCTGTGGCGCACCATGAAGACGCCCCTGCTCCAACAGCTCCTTTCTTCTCAACCCACTGCTAGTTCGTGGATACATCCACCAGCCACACCAGAGGAGTTACACCTTCTCCTGGCACTCCTACACCTCTTTCCATCCAAAAACTTCGCCGGTCAGACTGGGAAAGGGTCGAAAAATGCCTCCTTGAGCGGGAGCAACCAAATATGCAATCGTTCACTCCATGGCCACCACCAGAAGTGCAGCGACATATTTGTGTGTGGCCAATAGTGTGGGTGTTGATGACATCAGGAAGCTGTGCCGAATTTGAGGGCACGATTCAGCTAAAAAAAGTTAAAGTCCACTTTTGGATGCCTTTGGTTGGGCATTTCTTGGCTGCAGCTATTCAACGGCACTTTTCTGGGGTTTTTTGGCTTCGGAGGGTTTCCCCCTGTCTAGACCTCAATTAGACAACTGTCCTGCACCGACCCGCTGATCTCGCCAGCAAGCCTGGCTCCTCGCAGGTCAGGGCACCAATCTCGAGACCCCCCCCCCCTTTCATGCCCCTGCCCCCAGCTTTCAGGACCTCCCCCCTTCAGCCCCCCACCTTTTCTGAGGCTCTTAACCCCCCCCCCCCAACTTTATCCTCACTCTTATGGGCAAGGCCCCCACAGTGTCTGACCCCTGGGCAACCAGACACCTGGGCACATTGGCACTTCCAGCCTGGCACTCTGAAAGTGCCAACATGGTACAAAATTGGCAAGCTGTCCGGACGGCATTGCCAGGTTGCCCAGGTGACAGGGGAGTGCCAGGATACCAACTTGCCCTGTTCCCATTCACCTTGGGGTCTCGAATGGCCTGCAAGGCCCCCTAATGTGCCATCATGCCTCATCCACGTTTGAGGAAACCAGTGCTAAACAGCGCCCTGGCGAGGTCTTGCGGGTGCGGTCGTTGGCCCACAAGCCCTGGGTGCATATGTTTAAACTTAGGTATGGGGTTCACAATTTAAATGCTACTTTTGAAAGAACATCTGTTGATGGAGAGGTTGCCAAATGTTATGTAACTGACCTGGTGAAGCTAATGAAGGATGTGGAAGTTAGCCTTGAGCAGATAATACAGAGGAGAGGAGAGGTTTCTGGGGATTTCTGCCACAACACAGGTTGATGCACTGGTGGTGCGCTGGTGAAAAAAATCAATGAAAAGGCTCACTGTGCTCATATGTGCAAATGTTGCTGGAACACATAAGTTAGAACATAGAACATAGAACAGTACAGCACAGAACAGGCCCTTCGGCCCTCAATGTTGTGCCGAGCCATGATCACCCTACTCAAACCCACATATCCACCCTCGTGCACTTAAAGTGATGGAAATTATGTTAGTGCTTCACCAAGTGACCAAACATGCATGGGACAACCAAGAGATCACGAATAACTGGTTCCATAATCATTTTGTCCCCAACTGTCACAGGATTGAGTTGGCTGCTCACCGCAAAACTGTGCTTCTTTTGGAGTATTGCTCAGCCCACTATCCCGTGGAACAATTCAACGTTGGCAATACATATTTACCCTCCAATTGCACATCTTTAATTCAGACAGTGAAGCAGTGAGGTATTAGATCAATGAAAAGGCCACTACAAGAACAGCTTTCTTGTGTCATCTTGTGAACCTTTGCGGCACCGATGGTGTTGATGCTTTTCGGAAGATCTTCAGCATCAAAGATTCTCTTTGGTGCTCAGCAAATGCTTGGGGCAGTGTCCCGAGGAGAGCCTTGCCAAATGCCTGGCATAAATTGGAACCACGATTAAAGATGAAGAACCCTTTGAGGGCTGTAACGTAAGCAAAGCCCAGGTGAAGGCAGCTGATCTCTTGTGCTATGGCGATCAAATGTGAAGTGACGTAAGCATTGACTTGGATGAGAAAGGCATCGTGACATGGCTAAATAGTGACAATAATGCTTCAGTTGTGCAGTGAGTAACAGATTCAAAGATAATTGAGGAGGTTTAACACCCAAAGTCTGTGGGTTGTGTAAGGGGACAAATGATCAATAAAATCATCATTTAAATTCCTTGTCAAAGTATAAAAATACCAACTCAAGAAATTGGTTCAATCTTATCCTGGCCAGGTCAAATGTGACCACACTTAAAATTCTGCCCTATGGCTACGACAAATCATGGCCTGGATTCTCCGTTTTGGAGACTATGCCCCCCCCCCCCCCCCCCCCCCCCCCCGCCTATCGTGAAATCTGTGGCCTTTTACGCCAGGAAAACTGGCGAGGAAAGACCACAGATTCCCCGTTTTGCTGGGGGCTAGCAGGCTGCCGGCCTAGAGCTCACATCTATAGCTGCCCTTACGGCCCCCAGCACTTTTGGTTCAGAGGCCGTACATGCGCACAGCGGCGGCCTGCAGTGGCCACGCCGTGCTCCATGGCGGACTCAGCCCGCAGACCTGGACCACCAAAGTAGAGCCCCGCATCGGCCGCTTGCGCAACCCGGACTGCCCACCCACATTGGACCCAGTCCCAAATGAAGTCCCCCCTGCCCGCCAATCAGCTCTCCCCTGGACTAAGTCCGCAGCCGTCACGAGAGCTTCCCGGACGGTCTGAGCACACGTAAGCCACGCCGTCGGGAATTCGGCCGGTCGGCAACGGAGCATCGGGGGGTGGCCTCAGGCAATGGACGGAGGCGGTGGATACTCAGCGCGGCGTACTCCTCCAGTATGCAGATTTTCAGGGGGCGGAGAATCGAAAAACCGGCGCCAGTCCCGATTTCGTCGCCCAAACGGATTCTCCGCCCCATCGCCGAACGCGATTTTGATAAGGACTCTTGTTTACCAGACCCTTGTTTTCAGAAAATCGGAGTAAAGCCTCAAAAGGCTGGAATGTAGCCAGAAATTGGACTTAAATCAAACACTGGCTCCAACATCTGGCAGTTGGTGAAATTTGAATTCAATAAAAATCTGGAATTGAGACTCTAATGATAACCATGAAACCATTGTGAATTGTTGTAAACCCCCTCCATCTGATTCATTGATGCCCTGTAGGGAATGAAATCTGTCTTGAACAGAGAGATTTGCAGTTAATACTTATAACTTTATGATATAATACTTGAATGTATTTACAATATTCCATGTCTGGAATGCACATCTTTCTTCCTTTCTTTTAATAGACAGAGTATTTTTTTCTTGCATTTCAATAATGTTATATTTCTTTCATTTTACTTTGATCATTAATAATTGTAATATTTGTCTATTAAAGATTATTGTTTTCATACATTGCTTGTTATTGAGTCTGAAGCATGGCTCCAAACCTTAGTGAGACTCTGCAAGGGACTCTCACGCCCCCTTACAGTAGTGACAGGAGAGATGAAGTGGATAATGTTCCCGAGGAGATGATAACAATGGAGGAGGAGATAAACTGGGCCTCCTTCTTCATTTGCTTCCACGAGCAATAAAGTTCTACAAGCCAGTAAAATGTAATGCATGTGGCACAAGGTCCAAGAATAATAATATAGAACAGCCAAAACATATGAAAAAAATGACATTGCAAAAAATGTTGATCATCGAATCTTAGGATTTACAGTGCAGAAGGAGGCCATTCGGTCCATTGAGTCTGCACCAGTCCTTGGAAAGAGCACCCTACCTAAGCCCACACCTCTATCCTATCCCCATAGCCCAGTAATCCCACCCAATCTTTTTGGACAATAAGGACAATTTAGCATGGCCAATCCACATATCCTGCACATCTTTGGACTGCGGGAGGAAACCCGGTCATCCGGAGGAAACCCACGCAGACACAGAGAGAACGTGCAGACTCCACACAGACAGTGACCCAAGCTGGGAATCGAACCTGGGACCCCGGAGCTGTGAAGCAACTGTGCTAGCCACAGTGCTACCGTGCTGCAGTTGGAAATCTTGTGCAGGCACATCATCAGCATAACCAAACCTAATCCCATCAGCAACATCCTGGAGGTATCACAGTACCCAGACTTAGCATCCCTTAGTTCTGGCCATTTACTTCAATGCCCCTTCCAACTATTTGTGAATAATAGTGTATAAATCGCCTGTTACTTCAATGTTATCCACATGATTTTAGTGCAGTACATTGGAAATGGAAACTTGGAAGTTACAGTTTATGGATAAGGTTTTGTTACAGCATAATGTTTTATCACTGTTTTATGTTCCAGGCAAATGTTTATATCTATGGTGTTTTCCAGTTCACACATTTGTGGTTAACATCACTCAGTCATCCAGAAAATTCAGAAAAAACTTGGCCCCAAGCATTCTGAACTGGAAAGGTAACAGTGCCACCTCAGTTTATTTTTATACCATTTTATTTTTACAGAAGCTGCTGAACGTTGCATCAAATGCATTTGGAGGGACCCTGTTCCACATCTCTTCTGCTAATGCTGCTGGGATTTAGTCCAATTAAACTCATTGGGATTTATATACTTCTCCAGTTTGGACTGTACATTTGCAAAAGACGGCATGAGTGCAAATATGGTAGGCATTTCTGGAAGCAAAGATAGGCTGCTCGGGGTTGACAGCAGATCCACTGAGGTGAAAGCTAGTTATTTCCTCCTTGAATATTTGTCCGATTATAAAGCTTGCTGTTAAAGGAAAGTAAATTATTCCAAACAAGTAAACCAGTTTTTCATTTCGCATATAATAACAACTGGAATTTTAGAGAGATCACAGTCAAAGTAATCTCAATACATTATTCTGGGGTTTTTTTACCAGAAAATGAAAGCGAATGTACAGAATTTAATTTATCATCTCTATGGAAACAAATTGGTTTACATTGAATGAGGTTATTTCTTCCAGGTCCAAGGCAAACCATTCTATTTCTAATCTATTGCTGTATTTTTTTCTTGTAGAACCATAGCATTGCCTAAGAATGAATTATACAGCACGAGACCAATTAAAAGCAAAGGGGGTGTTGAAGAAAATATATACAATACGTATAAAGTATCTAAAAATAAATTATAAAACATATCAAGATGATCATTACACAGAGTGCAGTAATATAAAAATTTTCTACATAGTTCATATTGCACTCTGAAGACCTTCAGTATAATTTTGTAATAATTACTGTGTCCATTCAATGTGAAAAACAAAGGGAGTTTAATCGGCTAAGTTCCCAAATCCTGGCTTGGGAATTATGATAGGTTGTTAATCAGCACCTGTTCACCGTGCTTAATGAATTCATACTGCTGCTCTTATACATGTGTTCTGTTCGCAGGTAGAGCAACACAGACTATTCATTGGATGTTTTAAATACATAAAAGTTTAGTTAGCTAAATATATTTCAATATCAGATGATGGGAGCACACGTGCTGATGTCAGACATGCCTGCAGTGTTGTAAAACCTTTGGGGGGATTTTTCACTCCCGTTTTCAGGGGGCGGTCTCGGCAACAGGAGTGGTAAATCTCACGGGAGTCCCAAATCGTGTTTTTTTGCCAGCAAAATCTCGGGTTCTGGATGTCCTCGACCCCCGCCCAATGACGGGAAATGTTGGGACCCCCACTGAATACATTTAACTGTAATTATTAGCCTTCACACCTGATCATTCATCAAGTGCTTGGTTCAGGGAGGCACGGTCATGCCCGGGCACTGCCCATTGCACTGCAGGTAGGGCGGGGGGGGGGGGGGTGGGGGGGGTTGCGTGGGTGGGTGTTCCAAAGGGGGGTGTTCCAATGCATAGGTGGTTGTTCCATTGGGGGGGGGGGTGTTTCATGGGTGGGGGGGGTGGCCTTCCATGGGGTGTTCGGGGTAGTGTTTGGGGGGGCGGGTCCCTTTAAAACAGATCTTTTAGAATCTAAGTTGTTGACAGGGCCGGCCCAAAGAGCCTGTCCTGCCTATGTGACACCATGGGATCTGCTCCTTGGAATTTCTTTCTCTACATGCCTCAAACAAGGCGGAGGAAGCCACCATCAGTGCTGGTTTTTCATACCAGCTGCCACTCCCTACAAAAATATGTGAAAATTCCACCCTTGGATTCATTGGGCCACAATCAAACTGACAATTGGCCTATTCAAGTTGTGATTTTATTGTCTGGACGATTCCTGAGGGACTCTACAAGTGGCTTAGTGAGGGTTTCAAGAATCATAGTCATCCGCTGTGCTCTTCACAACCTGGCACAGCAGAGTGACGAGGCCTTGACCCAGAGGGCATGTTGGAGGCTCACTCCTCTTCTGATGAAGAGGATATGGAGGAGGCAGGATTCCAACATCAGTCACCTACATCAAAAGCCAGAGCTTTGGTCACCTCCCGAATACAGCGATGTCTGGCTACCCAAGATATCCCGTACATGGCCCTGGTAGATCTTTGGGGGAACCAGAGGTGTAGAAATTCAGTGCTGCAGTGATTTTCAGCAGCACTGGCATTGGGAGCTCACCTGTTCCCATTGGTCATGGTTGTCCTGCACCATCGCAGAACGGTCAGTGTTGGACTCCCTTGACAAACATAATCTTCTCTGATACTGGTGGTCAGACATTTGGAGGTAGTTCATGAAATTCTCAGACACATAGCACACAGCACGTCCTGTCTTTGGCCTCGCTCCTGTTCCCCATGTCATTCTTGTGCAGCCGGTCCGAACATTGCCTGCACTTCTTACTGCTCTTGCTGCCCTGCCAATGGTGATTCTGGGGCCCCATTCCCCTACGCCATTATTCAACTGCTTATGGGTACAGGAGCACAGGGTGAATGCATCCCATATTTGTACTACTGTCCTTTACCGGCTGCTGCCCTTGGAGGGAGTGTCTAACAATTGCTTCTCTGCTCCTGTGAGCTGCCCCTCTCCTTTGCAAGCTTTCGAGCCTCTTCTCGCCTTTTGCTTACAGTCTTAGCTGCAATGTTGCTCTACAGTGATTGACCTTCCCTCAGAATCCCCCTCAGAGTCTGACACCACCACCTTTTGTCAGTGATGCGACAACCTGTGATCATTGTGCACTGCATGTTTAATTTGGAAGACAGCATTTAATTCCAGTCTGCATTTGTTAATTTGACATAATGAACTTTTTATATTTCCACTGATTTTATGCAGAATCACCTCTTCTCTCCCTCCTCAGTGCCTTTTCTTGGCAGCAGGCCCCTGATAAGCACCCTCCCACACAATTCTATAGTCTCCTGTGTCCTGGTTTCCCCTGCACTGTCCTGCATTAAATTCCCCCCACTGTTCCTCATTGGTATTCAGGTAGAAATATTGTCCCCTGAAGATGTGGACAGATATGGACTTCTGTTGATAGCCCTTTTCCCCCTCTTCCTCCTTCCTCTTCCAGCAGCTTGTTCTGCTCTTGTCACCTCTGTTTGTTATCCCTGTCATGCAAGAGTCTAAGGGGATGTGTAGAAGTCAATATTTTTCCCGCTTCTGGATTGTGGTAGAAAGATTCAACAACGCTCGTTAAGAAAACATAACAAGACTTTATTTTCAAACAGACTGCAGTTTATGGCTGAAACTTGAGGTCGGAGAGCAGTCAGAAAAACTGCTGATTCCTTCTCAAGTTCGCGCTTTCACAATCAGCTCAATATTTATACATTATCATTATCAAGATTGCGTGACAACAGTTTAGTCAGGGATTCGATCAGAAATAGAAACGGAAGCAATGTCATAAAACAGACCTTTTTTGTCGCATCACTCATACCATTATCTTGTCCTTGGAGGGAACATTGAAAGGTCAGAGGAGATTTATTTCTTCCTGAACTTGTTTTATTCCTATGGCCCTGGGTTATGCCGAGTTAGTTTTATCGGGAGTTGCCGAGGTCCGGTATTTTGGAATGGCTTGACCTTCTCTGATCTTATTCAGACTTCAAGTTATGCAGAGTTGGCCTTATCAGTCTTACAGTCTGAAATGGTTAGGGCAGCTTTTCTTACATTGTATCAAACATTTTGACCGGTCTTCCCATTGATCAGTTTTCCCATCATGCCATTACTTAATTCGTACCATATCACAGATGCAAACTACTGCACCCATGTCTGCGAACAAGTGTGTTGCGCAGGATCTGTACAGTCCTTCAGCACCTGTCACACTTGTAGACTTGACCAATGTAAAATTACAGTACAAATCTCTAACGCTTTCTCCAAATTCAGCAACAACCATCAGAATTCAAACAGCAACTCATCTGAAGGGTTGAATATCGCTCTACACGTGGAGCACAGTGGTTAGCACTGTTGCGTCACAGCGTCAGGGACCCGTGTTCAATTCCCCATAGTGCTGGCTGATTACATAGTGCTGGTGGTGGGGTGGAGATGTCCTTCCTGCTGCTGTTTGAGACTGACAGGGTGTTAGCTGCAGTATTGAGACAGAAAAAGGTATCAGGTATGTCTAATCAGGGTTATATGCTAATTGACTTCACAATCAGCCTACTTTGCATCCTTTTAGCACACAATTCCTCTGCCTGCGCTGATTCCCAAGATGGTATTTGGACTGCACCAGAAGTGCGTACATACCCCATGGGTAGCATTTTGACATCAAAACAGCGTCCATTGCAGCCAGGTTAAGGACAGTGTGTTCAATTTTATGACCCACGGTCTTTAATATTTTTCATCATAAAGTAGAGTTCCCTTTTGAAAGAATATACTGGTTCTGCTACAGCAATGGTTTGTGCCAAATAATTCCATATTCTAACCATTCCCAGGGAAGATTTTTTTTTTTTTAACCTCCGCCAATTTTTTGTAATCGCTTGATACAGTTGTGGCTTTATAGTGCAATTCTAATGACCAGGGGAGACAATATCACTATTTATTTTATCATGACTCTTCATAAACTCTAACAAGTATCAGTTCACTCATCACCTTTCTCACCCCTGTGATAGGCTTGTCAAGATTTTCTTCATTACTCATCCCCGGCAACATGGTTTAAGGCACCCTCCAGCATTTCAGCATGCAAACTGATCTGATGTTGCAGTGCAGCAATGAGGGATCGCGGCATTCCCAAGTGAGTTACTGAACAGTGGTTCCATTTTCCTGTTCCGGTTGACATAATCAACCATATACCTCTATTCAGGAATGAGTAAGTTACTCTAGTGCGCTGGTTGGGGGCGGCACAATAGCACAGTGGGTAGCACTACAGACTCACAGCACCAGGGATCCGGGTTCAATTCCGGCCTTGGCTGACTTTGCGGAATTTGCAGGTTCACCCCGTGTCTGCGCGAGTTTCCTCCGGGTGCTCTGGTTTCCTCCCACAGTCCAAAGATGTGCAGGTTAGGTGGAGTGGCTATGCTAAATTATCCCTCAGTGTCCAGGGACGTGTACGTTAGGTGGGGTTATAGGGATAAGGTGGGGGACTGGACCTAGGTAGAGTGCTCTTTCAGAGGGTCGATGCAGACTCCTTGGACGGAATGGCCTCCGTCTGAGCTGTAGGAATTCTATGATTCAAATCTATGTTCAACGCCTTCAAAAGCACATTAAAGAATCATTCATCTCATTTTCTGCATGAAAATAGCTGAAGCATTGCCCACAGTGACTAGAGTTCAAACTGAAGCAATTTCTTATGAAGCTCTTTGAAACATAGTTAGGATGCGATATCGTACGATATAAATACAAACTCTTTCCTGAATGCTATTGACCTTGTTGTTAACTTTAATGCCTTATAATAGAACAACTAACATCATATTTCATAATCTACTGAAGCTCCTCTCTATTTTGCCAATTGTTTTCCCTCCTCTCCAAAAAACTCAGTTGAGTGCAGCGTATAATTTCACAGACACTGACAGCTATCTGGTACAATTGGCTATTTTCATGTGGACCAGTGTAGTTATCCACTGGGACATGGGGAATTCTGGGCCTCTCACACTGTCCCCAAGTTCATGTTCCACTCTTCCAAGATTAGCCACTATTCCATATCTTCAATCATTGACTCTAAAGTCTGTAAATTCTCCATAAAATTCTCCTTGAAATATCTGTGGGCTCTTTCCAGTTAGTTTGTCCTCCTGACCTTAACACAATTTGTCTTTTCTGATAGCCTTATCAATGTATTAACATTATATTATTACACCAATGGCACAATTCCAAATGAAGGTTCTTGTAAAATGTTTCTTAAAAGATCTAGCAGACAAAAGCTGTGGGTTAATTTTGTAACTTTCTGGTCTTCGAGGTTCAACCGCTGTTATTTTGAATTTTCGATGGTTTAAATTGCAGCACAAACAAAGTTGCCAGGAACATCAAGACGGGCAGAAGTCAAAGCACTTCAGTTAATATCAGAAAAGGTGACTTGGTACATAGGGAATAAGAAAATAAGCTAACGATTTCAGAGCAAAAATACACCACAATCCGTCTGGTCATTACTGACTGGGAGACGTGCATTCTCGTGTTTCTGTCAGAATGGCTGCTTCCCATCTGCGTTCATTGATATTACTACTTTGACAGCACCAATACCTGGAGAAGCTCCAACTACTTCCACACTCTGAGAACTTGCTTCTAATTTTCCCCACTCTCCTATGCAGCAATTCAAAGGCATCCACTTTTTATTTTTATTTATATCATTCCGTTTGGACATTTCTTAGCTGTGTGTGTTTCAAAGCCGCAGAATAGCATGTCGAAATTCTGTGATCAGACTGAAATCAAATTTCTCTAACAATTACAGATAACCTTAAAATCTAAGGGCACGATTCTTGGGTCCGTTAGCCGCGGACACAAATTCCGTAATGGCTGCAAACTCATGCGAGAAGCCAAAAACAGGATTTGCGGCGGTAACATTTCCCATCGCTATGTTCCCGGGCTCACTTTTATGGCGTAATCAGGTTCACTGCCAAGAAGGATGAGAACATAATTTGCATCAAATTGAATCCATTTCTATATCAGTAGTGAGGTTATAGCCAATTCTTCAGGCCTTATTGAATCTTCCCGCCCACCAGCATGATGTCACATGTGCGCAGTTCACTGCTGGTTTTCAAAAATAAAAAATAATCATGATGGCCACGCCAAAGGTGGAGAGGTTGCTGGAGGCCATGGGCTTGAGGGCCAAATCCTTTGAGATGTCAGGGGGCATACCCTTCTCTATTGGGGAGGGGGGGGGGACTTTCCCTGATGAATGATGCAGGGTAGAGGAGCATGCGCTGGAGAACCCAGAAGGATGCAGAAAGGGAAGCGCCCCCCCCCCCACCCCAATACGTCCGTGGTGGGTGGCATAGCCCCGAAGCTTGTGTAGGGATCCTCCATGATTGTTGGGGAGGGGGGGGGGGCGGGGGGGGTGAAGGAATTCACTGTTCTCTCTGATTGGGACGCCCTTTAAAGATGGCGCCCCAATCTCTGTGTATGAGGACCCATCCCTCCAGAGTGACAGCCCAAAACACACCGACTGATTTGTCAGAATATCTGGACAGAAATCCTGGCTCTGTTACTGGGGAGAAACACATCAGTTTTCAGTCAGAACCTGACACTTTGCCATTTTTTCAGAAATGCCGCCCTAAGTCTTAGCAGCATAAAACAAACACATTCTATTCATTATGTTTGTTTCCTATATTGCAACAGTGAGGACATTTAAAAAGTACCTAATTTGCTGTAAAGCACTTTGCCTTGTCCTAAGGTCATGAAAGTCTGTATATAATGCAAGCTTTTCCTCTTTCTTTCTTATATGAAAAATGAGGGAGCTCATATGGATTGGAAGTAGGACGCCTCTGAAGTTATCCATTCAGCAGTAGCTGTGCAGTTGTGGCCAACAGTTCCAGGAATTAAGAATCTCAACAGCTTCATGCTTGCCGTTTGCCAATCTTAAAATTGTTCCAAAATGTTTTAATCAATTATGTTCTTTCTCACTCCATAAGCATGGGGTCCGCTCCATCCTTTTCTTCTCCTCTATACTAATTGTCCCTCTTTTTTCACCTCACCACTCCTCCCTTCTCCTCCCCATTCTCTCCACTCCCCCTCCTTTTCTTTCCTCTCTCTCTCCTTCCTTCCCTCTTCTCTTGCTCCTCTTCCTGTTATGTTTCCAGAATGATATAATACCTTGGCCTTACTTACTGTACAACATGCAAGACACCAATCGCTCGTAAGGAATTGCATTAACATGATGTGAACTCATTTAAGTTTAGGTACATGAGAACAGTTATACATAGGTATAAAGCTTGAAGGCAGCAGAGGTGTGTGTGTGTGCTCTTCTTAAAGCAAAAGAGAAACTAAGACTGGATCATATGACACATTTCACTTCTAGTGATGTGCTGATATCCCTTTAAGGCATTTAAAAACATCCCCCTTTCTTTTTAATGAGACTGTTCCACCTTCCAAATAAGTATAACTATTTACAATACATGTTCATGTTTAGTGACTGATGCACGATCAATCACTACCGAAGCGAGATTGTAGTCCAATTGAAGGCTTTAATGAATAAGTAGTTACCCCAGCAGCTCTGGTACCAGAAACACACTCTACCACTCATACTACAGTATAAGGTACATCCCACCTAGGTACCGCGATACCCCTAATATAGCCTACCACATTCACCCCCTGTTTAAAAAGGAGTCTGGCGGAGGTGGTGTCCTTGCTTTTACAGTCGTAGAGGTTATAGCGGTTCCCTTCGGTGCCTTTACATGCAATACACATATTTACAGACAATTATTTACAAGTTCATTTTACAATGAAACTATCAGCTGGTCGGGGGCCCTGGTCGTCCTCTGCGATCTTCGCAGGCCCGGCGGTGATGCTGGCGTCGGCTCGGGCATCCGTGGCTCTGGGAGCGCATCATCTTCAGCTTCATCGCATCCGGATGGGGCCAGTGGGAGGACGGATCCTCCTGGGAAGGGGGCTGCGGTGGTGTGCGCCGGTGAAAAAATGGTTGGGGTTGGTGGGGGTGGGGTGAGGGTGGGGATCCAGTGGGGGCCAGGTCCCAGAGGGAGACCATGTCTTGTCGGCCATTGGGGTGTGCCACATAGGCGTACTCGGGGTTAGCATGGAGGCGATGTACCCTCTAGACCAGTGGGTCCGACTTGTGGGCCCGTACATGTTTGCGGAGTAGGATGAGTCCGGGGGCTGCCAGCCAAGTTGGAGCAATGTCCCTGAGGAGGACTTCCTAGGGAAGGCAAGGAAGCGTTCATGAGGTGTTTCGTTGGTAGTCGTGCACAGTAGTGATCAGGTGGAGTGAAGTGCATCGGGGAGGACCTCCTGCCATCGGGACACTGGGAGATTCTTGGACCGTAGGGCCAGTAGGACGGCCTTCCAGACCATCCCGTTCTCCCTCTCTACCTGCCCGTTTCCCCAGGGATTGTAACTGGTCATCCTGCTGGAGGCAATGCCCTTGCTGAGCAGGAATTGACGCAGCTCGTCACTCATGAAGGAGGACCCCCTATCGCTATGGATGTAGGCGGGGAAACTGAACAGGATAAAGGTGCTGTGGAGGGCTTTAATGACGGTGGCAGCCATCATGTCGAGACAGGGGATGGCGAAAGGGAACCGAGAGTACTCATCAATCATGCTTAGAAAATACGTATTGCGGTCGGTGGAGGGAAGGGGCCCTTTGAAGTCCATGCTGAGGTGTTCAAAGGGGCGGGAAGCCTTCACCAGGTGTGCTTTCTCTGGCCTGTAGAAGTGCGGCTTGCACTCTGCGTAGATTTGGCAGTTTCTGGTAACGGCCCTGACCTCCTCAATGGAGTAGGGCAGATTGCGGGTTTTAACGAAGTGGAAGAACTGGGTGATCCCTGGGTGGGAGAGGTTGTCGTGAAGGGTCTGGTATCGGTCTACTTGTCCACTGGCACAAGTGCCGCGGGACAGGGCATCAGGAGGCTCGTTGAGCTTCCCAGGATGATACAAGATCTCGTAATTATGGGTGGATAGCTCGATCCTCCACCGTAAGATCTTATCATTCTTAATTTTGCCCCGCTGTGCATTATCAAACATGAAGGCTACCGGCTGTTGGTCAGTGAGGAGAGTGAATCTCCTGCCGGCCAGGTAATGCCTCCAATGCCGCACAGCTTCGACGATGGCTTGGGCCTCCGTCTCGACGGAGGAATAGCGGATTTCTGAGGCGTGGAGGGTGCGTGAAAAGAAGGCCACGGGTCTGGCCGCCTGATTGAGGGTGGCAGCCAGAGCTACGTCTGATGCGTCGCTCTCGACCTGGAAGGGGAGGGACTCATCGATTGCGTGCATCGTCGCCCTGGCGATGTCTGCTTTGATGCGACTGAAAGCCTGGCGGGCCTCTGCCGATAGGGGAAAACAATGGACTGGATTAGTGGGCGGGTCTTGTCCGCATAATTGGGGACCCACTTGGTGTAATAAGAAAAGAAGCCCAGGCAACGTTTCAGGGCCTTGGGGCAGTGGGGGAGGGGAAACTCCATGAGGGGGCGCATGCGTTCGACATCTGGGCCTATGACTCCATCATGCACTACGTAACCAAGGATGGCGAGGCGATCGGTGCTAAACACGCATTTGTCCTTGTTATAGGTTAAGTTAAGGATTTTTGTGGTATGGAGGAATTTGCGGTGGTTGGTGTTGTGGTCCTGCTGGTCGTGGCCGCAGATAGTGAAATTGTCAAGGTACAGGAACATGGCCCGCAGACTGTGCCGGTCAACCATTCGGTCCATCTCCCATTGGAAGACCGAGACCCCATTTGTGACACCAAAGGGAACCCTTAGAAAGTGGTAGAACTGCCCATCTGCTTCAAATGCAGTGTACTTGCGGTCGTCCGGGCGAATGGGGAGCTGGTGATAGGCTGATTTAAGGTCTACTGTGGAGAAAACCTTGTATTGCGCTATCTGGTTGACCATTTCAGATATGCGGGGGAGAGGGTACGCGTTGAGCTGCGTATACCTGTTGATGGTCTGACTGTAGTCTATGACCATCCTATGTTTTTCCCCGGTCTTTACCACCACCACTTGAGCTCTCCAGGGGCTGTTGCTAGCCTCGATAATGCCTCCCTTTAGTAACTACTGGACTTCCAACCTAATGAAGGTCCGGTCCTGGGCACTGTACCATCTGTTCCTGGTGGCGACGGGTTTGCAATTGGGGGTAAGGTTTGCAAACAGGGAAGGTGGGTTGACCTTGAGGGTCGCGAGGCCGCAGACCGTGAGGGGGGGGTATGGGGCCGCCGAATTTGAACGTTAAACTTTGCAGGTTACACTGGAAGTCCAGTCCCAGGAGTGTGGCAACCCAGAGATGGGGGAGGACGTAGTGTCGGAAGTTATTGAACTCCATGCCCTGGATCGTGAGGTTGGCTATGCAGAACCCCCGGATCTCCACAGAGTGGGACCCAGAGGCCAGGGAGATCTTTTGTTTAATCGGGTGTGCAGCAAGGGAGTAGTATCTTACCGTATTGGGATGGATGAAGCTCTCCCAGAGTCGATCGAGCAGGATGTCTTGTGCCCATTGATGAGTACCAACATCGCAGCAGTTGAAAGCATTCGGCGCTGAGACTGGTCCAGTGTCTCTGGGGCAAGTTGTGGCAGAAGCTAAGAGATCTCGTCGGGCGATACACGACCACCTGAGTCGGGGTCCTGAGACGTCATCCAAGATGGCTGCCCCATGAATCACACATGGCCGGCTGGGAGATCTCATCAGGCAATACATGGCCAGCCGAGTCGGGGTCCTGAGACGTCATCCAAGATGGCTGTCCCCGTGAATCGCACATGGCCTGTGAGGAGAGGAATGGCAGTGGGCCTGGTTCACCTGTGGAGACAGCGGCAGCGGGCCTGGTTCGCCTGTGGAGACAGCGGCAGCCGACCAGATCTGGCATACTGCCACGAGGTGCCCCTTCTTCCCGCAGCCCTTGCAGATTGCGGATCGGGCCGGGCAGCGTTGCCGGGGGTGTTTGTTTTGCCCGCAAAAGTAGCATCGAGCCCCCCCCCCCCCCCCCCCCCCCCCCCGGGTTTCCTGGCTGCCGCACTGCACAAGCTTGAGGGGAATTTAGGGGTACTTTGGAAACGGTCGCGGGTGGGGTCCAGCCTGTCCATGCGGGTACCACCTGGTCGGGAACATAGGCCTCGGCATTGCGGGAGGCTACGTCTAGAGAGTGCGCAAGTTTCCGTGCCTCTTTAAGCCCTAGCGCGTCGTTTTCCAGCAGTCGCTGGCGGATTTTAGAGGACAGCACGCCCGCAACAAAAGCATCCTGTGATGAATGTTATCAGTAGCTGATATAATGGTACCTTACCTTTAATGCATTGGCCCTTTAAGACCGGGCTTGGAACCCTGGGGACTCCGCCTCTGGCCCCGCCCCCAGGAAACGGTATATAAGATAAGACTCACTCAGGCAACATGTGATGAGCACATTTCTCGGCTGCTGTACAGTTGTCAGGTGATTAAAGCCTTTGAATCATCTATCTTCTCTCCTGTGTCGTGATTGAGGGTATCTCATATCTCGTATTAAGAGTTTGGTGTGGTCATTGGCTGAGACTTGTGGACAGTTACAGTTTCTACCGAACACTAACAATACACGGTAAAAATCGTCCAGTGATTCCTCTGGGATCTGCCGTCTGGTAGCTACAAAATGGCGAGCGTATACCTGATTCACAGTGCGGACGTAGTACTCTTTTAACAAAGTCATTGCTTCCGCGAAACAGTCTGCGTCTTCGATGAGCATGTAGATTTCTGGGCTCACCCTTGAGTTGAGGACTTGCATTTTCTGTTCCTCCGTGGGGGTAGTCGGGGACGTCCTGATGTACCCGTTGAAACATGCCAGCCAATGTTTAAAAGTTGCTGCTGCATTTGCTGCGTGGAGGTTGATTTGTAGACTCTCTGGCTTGATGCGGAGAGCAGCCATTCTTCAATTTTGTTCATTAAATTGATGCACGATCAATCACTACCGAAGCGAGATTGTAGTCCAATTGAAGGCTTTAATAAACAAGTAGTTACCCCAGCAGCTCCGGTACAGAATGACTGCTGTGGGTGAAACACAGACTCTTATTCTCCACCTGCTGGGCAGAACCAGCGGGCAGGGTCTCCCACTCATACTACAGTATAAGGTACATCCCACCTAGGTACCGCGATACCCCTAATATAGCCTACCACAGTGACCATTACAGAAGTGCATAGAACTGATTAATCTATGACCCTCTTCTAAAGCATAAATATAATCTGCTAGTACACCCAGATCTTCTAATGGCAACCTTGTCCAGAGGGTTCTTTAATTGCTGGTAGTGATCTGTGGAAGTACCATTCTTGGATTTTGGTCCTGGTTGCGGTTGGGATGTTATCCTAGATGCAATAGGGCTGCATGGTGGTTGAGTAACTGGAATGGGTTTGATTTTTCCTTGATTATGCCTCACTATTGTGCGTTTCTATGTAATAACTTCATAGGACCCTGGTTCTGAGCAAATGCTGTCAGCACGGCTGATTAACATGTACATTCTGTGAGATTCAGGATGCAAATTTATTGTCCCAATCTAAATTTGGCAATTCTGTACCTGCATTTTTATTGTACATATTGCTTGTCTTCTCTTGTAGCTTTAACAATTGCTGTCTAGTTTCTGAGAGAGTAGAATGGATAAGAGTGGTAAAGGTATTGCTCTCGCATGTGACATTGCAATGTGTAAATCTTGGTCTGTCTACATTTGAGAGTTCGGGATTTCACCATGAAAATCATTTGTTCAGCTAGACCATTAGATCCAGGGTAATAAGGAGAAGAAGTAGTTTGATCGATATACCACTTCTCACCCATATCCTGAAATGGCTTCCTAACACATAGCAGACTGTTATCTGCAATGATCTCTTTAGGCACTCCAAATAAATTGAAAATAGCATTTAGTGTGCTTCATGTCTTGTGTTATTGTTTACGAATGGGGATATTGTTAAAGTAGATGATGATGGTGAAGTCAATGCCATACTCATAAAGAGCTCAGATACATTTTTTGGAACAAAGATGGATAGGAATTAATGGTGCTTCTTGCTGATTTGGCATATGCCCTTGACGTGCCTCACACTTCTTGATAATGACTTCAACGGGCAGTCGTACACTGGTAGCACTGTTGCTTCATAGCTCCAGGGTTCCAGGTTTGATTCCCGGCTTGGGTCACTGTCTGTGCAGAGTCTGCACATTCTCACCGTGTCTGTGTGGGTTTCCTATGATACTCCGGTTTTTTCCCACAAGTCCTGAAAGACGTGCTCTTAGGTAATTTGGACATTCTGAATTCTCACTCTGTGTACCCGAATAGGCACCGGAGTGTGGCGACTAGGGGCTTTTCACAGTGACTTCATTGCAGTGTTAATGTAAGCCTACTTGTGACAATAAAGATTATTTATTTATGTCATTGTTCACATCCGGCCAATAAACTGTCTTTCTTGCGAGTCTTTGCATCCAATGTATGCCCATGTCTGAAAGACGAAGTTGTTACAGGATATCAGGTCAGGAAGATTCCAGTACGATGGACTGCCTACCGTTGAAAATGACTCCCCGGGAGATGCTTCGCTCATCCCGATAAGGCCAAAATAGTCTTATGTGCATGGACATATTGAATTGAATCAGGACTTCCTTCAATTATGTTTTTGGAACAAGGCTGTGCTGTTTATTTTTGAAATTATGATTTCTCCATTTTTAGCTTACTGGAAATTTGAACAGAGGGAGAAGAAACTGCTGAAAAATGCACAGTCACATTCTTGGCCTCGTAAACTATTACGGGAAGTTCCTGCCCAATCTGGCAACTACGCTGGCCCCATTACACCTTCTGCTAAAGAAGAATCACACCTGGGTTTGGGGACAGCCGCAAGAAACCGCTTTCTGGCGGGTAAAACAACAATTGTCATAGTCTGGGTTACTAACCCACTATGATTCTGGAAAGCCTTTGCTCATCACGTGTGATACATCCCTGTATGGTATTGGGGCCGTCCTGCCCCACAAGATGGAGAACGGGGCTGAGCGGCTGTTAGCTTTCGCCTCCCGCACATTGACTGCAGCGGAAAAGAAGTACGCGCAGATCAAGAAGGAGGGCCTGGCTGTGGTCTTTGCGGTGAAACGCTTCCACCAGTATGTGTATGGCTGCCACTTCACTATCGTGACTGATCATAAGCCTCTGCTGGGACTTTACGAGAGGAATAAGCCAATACCGCCCATTGCTTCCGCACGGATCCAGCGCTGGGCTTTGTTGCTCGTTGCCTACGAGTATTCTCTGGAACACAAACCAGGAGCCCAGATAGCGAATGCTGACGCACTGAGCCGATTGCCTTTGTCGATCGGTTCCATGTCAACCCCCACGACCGGTGAGGTGATTGCAACCCTAAATTTTATGGACTCCTTGCCTGTCATGGCTTCACAGATCCGTGAGTGGACCCAGACAGAGCCAGTCCTGTCAAAGGTTCGGCACATAGTCCTGTATGGTGGGCAGCATAGACAGCTCCCAGGCGAGTTGCGAGCATTTTCCTCCAAGCTGTCAGAATTTAGCGTGGAAGACGGTATCCTCTTGTGGGGGACGCGATTGATTGTCCCGGAAAAAGGACAGGAGCTGATACTAAGGGACTTGCACAATGGGCATCCGGGTGTGACCAAAATGAAAATATTGGACCGGAGTTATATCTGGTGGTCAGGCCTCGACACCGACATTGAAAAGGTGGCCCAAAACTGCTCCATTTGCCAGGAGCATCAGAAGCTTCCGCTGGCCGCGCCCCTACATCATTGGGAATGGCCAGGGCGGCCTTGGGCGCGCTTGCATGCGGATTTTGCCGGCCCTTTTCAAGGATCCATGTTCCTTCTATTAATTGACCCCCAGTCTAAATGGCTAGAGGTGCATAAGATGGGAGGCACAACGTCCTGCGCAACAATCGAGAAGATGCATTTGTCTTTCAGTACGCATGGCCTCCCCGAGGTGCTGGTCATGGACAACGTTCACAAGTGAGGAGTTTGTGGGTTACATGCATAGATACATAGAAGATAGGAGCAGGAGGAGGCCTTTTGGCCCTTAGAGCCTGCTCCGCCATTCATCACGACCATGGCTGATCATCCAACTCAATAGCCTAATCCTGCTTTCTCCCCATAGCCTTTGATCCCATTCTCCCCAAGTGCTATATCCAGCCGCCTCTTGAATATATTCAAAGTTTTAGCATCAACTACTCCCTGTGGGAATGAATTCCACAGGCTCAATCCTCAGGCTATGACCCCTGGTTCTGGACACACCCATCATTGGTAACATCTTCCCTGCATCTACCCTGTCTAGTTCTGTTAGAATTTTACAAGTCTCTACGAGATCCTCCCTCATTCTTCTGAACTCCAGCAAGAACAATCCCAACCTAGTCATTCTCTCCTCATATGACAGTCCCGCCATCCCTGGAATCAGTCTGGTAAACCATTGCTGCACTACCTCAAGAGCAAGAACATCCTTCCTCAGAGAAGGAGACCAAAACTGCACACAATACTCCAAGTGTGGCCTCACGAAGGCATTGTACAATCTCTGCTTCTATACTCAAAACCTCTTGCAATGAAGGCCAACATACCATTGGCCTTCTTTACCGCCTGCTGCACCTGCATGCTTACCTTCAGCGAATGGTGCACAAGGACACCCAGGTCCCGCTGGACACTCCCCTCTCCCAATTTACAACCATTCAGGTAGTAATCTGCCTTCCTGTTTTTGTTTCCAAAATGAATAACCTCACACTTATCCAAATTATACTGCATCTGCCATTGGTTTGCCCACTCGCCCGACCTGTCCAGATCTTGCTGTAGGATCCCTGCATCCCTGTCACAATTCACCCTCCCATCTAATTTGGTATCATCTGCAAACTTTGAGATGTTCCATTTTGTTCCCTCATCCAAATAATTTATATATTCTGTGAATAACTGGGGTTCCAGCACCGATCCCTGTGGTACCCCACTGGTTACTGCCTGCCAATTTGAAAAGGACCCATTAATCCCTACTCTTTGTTTCCTCTCTGCCAACCAGTTTTTGATCCACCTCAATACATTTCCTCCAATCCCATGTGCTTTAATTTTGCATAATAATCCCTTATGCGGGACTTTGTCAAATGCCTTCTGAAAGTCCAAATATACCACATTGACTGGCTCCCCCTTGTCTATTGTACTGGTCACCTCTTCAAAGAATTCCAACAGGTTTGTCAAGCATGATTTTCCCTTCATAAATCCATGCTGACTCTGACTGATCCTGCCATAAATGTTCCGTTATAAAGTCCTTGATAATGGATTCAAGCATTTTCCCCATTACCAATGTTAGGTTTACTGGTCTACGATTCCCTGTTTTCCCTCTGCCTCCCTTTTTGAATATCGGAGTGACGTGAGCTACCCTCCAATCTGCAGGGACAGTTCCAAAGTCTATAGAATCCCGGAAGATGACAACCAATGCATCCATTATTTCCAGAGCCACCTCCTTAAGCACTCTGAGATGCAGATTCTCAGGCCCTGGGGATTTATCTGCCTTCAATCCCATCAGTTTTCCCAGCACCATTTCTCTACTCATGTTGATCTCCCTCAGTTCTTCCCTCTCACTAAACCTTTCATTCTCCAACATTTCTGGGGTCTGATTCGTGTCATTTGTGAAGACAGACCAAAGTATGTATTTAATTGCTCAGACATTTTTTTGTCCGTTATTAGGCATTCCCCTGTTTCTGTCTGCAGAGGGCCTACATTTCTCTTAACCAATCTCTTTCTCGTCACAAATCTGTAGAAACTATTTAGTTTCTTTTTGTTCCCTGCAAGCTTCCTTTCGTACTGTACTTTCCCCTTAAACAATCCCTTCATCCTTCTTTGCTGAATGAAGATGAATGGCATGCGCCATATCCGCACCGCTCCATACCACCCGGCTTCCAATGGGTTGGCGGAGCGCTCAGTGCAGACATTCAAACAGGGCCTACAGAAGCAGTCTTCCGGGTCTATGAACATGAGACTGGCTCATTTTTTGTTTTCATACAGGACCACTCCACATGTCGTGACTGGGGTAGCTCCCGTGGAACTCCTAATGGACCGGAGACTTCGCACCCGCCTTAGCATGGTTTTTCCGGAGATTGGCGCAAAAGTATGCCGCACACAAAAACAGCAGGGACATGTTTTTTCTCAGCATCGGCCGATTCGGCAGTTTACGCCCGGTGACCCAGTGTTTGTTCAAAATTTTGCTGGTGGTGCCCAGTGGGTCCCTGGCGTAATCTTTCGCCGAGCGGGCCCTATCTCTTACCAGGTGCAAGCCCAGGGTCGTCTGCAGCGCAAGCATGTAGACAACGTTCGGTCCAGAAGACCATCCCTTCCAAAGATTCCCTGCCCCAGGAGCTCATTTCTACAGCCACAGAGACCAGACACAGTGGAGAGTATTCCTCACAATCTTCCTCTGGTGCCGCACTCAAAGCCTGCGCAGGTCATTGCAGAACCGCATGGAGATAGAGACGCCGCGATGATGGAGGCAGCGGACTCCGACTCCGAGGTGGAGACACAAGACACCTCAGAGGGGGAATCCTCGGGCCCACGGGCCGTGGATGTACAACCATTACGCCGTTCATCACGGAAGCGCCGTTCTCCATCTCGTTACACGCCACCCGATCCAGCACCTTGTGCAAATGGTGTCCGGCCTGTGGCAAAACGAGTCCGAATTCCTCCTTCACCAGGGTCTTCGGTGGAGTCCTTGGACTTTGGGGGGGAGGGATGTTATAACCTGCCTGCTTACCACTGGCTGGGGACTAATGGCAATCCCACAATCCTTAGGGAGTATGAGCTTCCCCATGAGGGCGGCAGAGAAATCATTGGCAGATTCCCTGCATCAATAGAGCTGGCCAGTATGGAACCGGCTGGAGAGTGAGCAGCAAAGGAGTTACTGCTGCTGTTGTATATATGTTATTGTAAATAAATGTTATTTCTTTCTATCCTTCAACGCGTGCTGGATTCTTTGTGGCCCTCACAAAAGTGAGAAAACAATAAATAACTCCCAGGGAACTGTGAGAAGTGAGGCATTTCCAATAACAAAAACTCATAACTATATGGGGCAGCAGGGTAGCATGGTGGTTAGCATAAATGCTTCACAGCTCCAGGGTCCCAGGTTCGATTCCCGGCTGGGTCACTGTCTGTGTGGAGTCTGCACGTCCTCCCCCTGTGTGCGTGGGTTTCCTCCGGGTGCTCCGGTTTCCTCCCACAGTCCAAAGATGTGCGGGTTAGGTGGATTGGCCATGCTAAATTACCCGTAGTGTCCTAATAAAAGTAAGGTTAAGGGGGGGGTTGTTGGGTTACGGGTATAGGGTGGATACGTGGGTTTGAGTAGGGTGATCATGGCTCGGCACAACATTGAGGGCCGAAGTGCCTGTTCGGTGCTGTACTGTTCTATGTTCTATGTTCTATATAAAGAAGAGACATTAAAAATGCAAAACATTGGATGTTGAAATAATAGCTGCTGCAGACAGGCACACCCAAAACCTCTTGGAAATACACAATGGTCCCCATTCGAGTAGAAGGCGCCCCTCGACAACTTTGAAGAAAATCCTTATCTTGAGAGATTGACATGACTTTAACATCTTTCATTTTAATTAGATTGGGACATGTGCCAGCACTGCAATAAATAGAACTGAAGAAATTAACCTGCTGCACGTTAATGTCACATTTCAGATTGTTGAACAACAATCCCTCATAAAATGGGGCCGGATTCTTCGGTCCCCCAGCTGTGTGTTTCTTGGCAGAGCTTCATTCGCTGGCAGAGGGATTCTCTACTCCTGCCGCTTATCAATGGGATTTCCCATTGTTATGGGCCAGGGTTTAGAGAACCCCAAAGTGTATCATGGAGTTCATCAGAACCAAAACTTTTAATAGATTGTGGTATGGGGAGCACACGGCCCACTATTCAGGTGTGGTACAGCAGAAATGGAAAAGTATTTTTTTTAAAGCAAAGCATGTTTATTCTATGAACTCAAGTTGACCTTTTTAAAACATGCAGTGAACATCTTAGCAACCATCAATTCAAATACAACGCCCTAAGAATACAACATGAAGTAATCCTTAATAACTTACCAAACAACATCCAGAAGACAAAAGAACCACCTTTTAACAGAAGCACATCAGGTTTACATTCACTACTGAAAACATTTATAATTCCGAATTCACCAAATGATCAAGAGATAGTCTTTTCATAGCAGAGAGATCAACAGTACACCTGCTCTGCCTGGCTTCAGCTCCAACACTGAAAACGAAACTAAAACACACCCTGCAGCAAACAGCCTGAAACAAAAGTAAAAAGCTGACAGACAGCCCAGCTCCATCCACACTCTGACATCACTGATAAACACCCATTTCTTAAAGGTACATTTCTTAAACACCCATTTCTTAAAGGTACTCTCACATGACACAATTGAGCCCACCCCACGGCACCAGGAAACCCTCAGGCTGGGGTGCGCTGCTGACGGGAATAGAGAATCCCAACGGCAGGAGAATTCCAACCATGACGTTTGCATCAATAAATGCAAATTGTCCGGTGGCGCAGTGGTTAGCACTGCTCCCTCACTGTGCAGAGGACCCGGGTTCGATCCCACCCCTGGGTCACTGTCCATGTGGAGTTTTCACATTCTCCCTGTGTCTGCGTGCGTCTCCCACAACACAAAGATGTACAGGATTATGTGGATTGGCCGCGCAATTTAGCCCCTTAATTGGAAAAAAAATTGGCTGCTTTAAATTTTTTTTAAAATGCAAATTATTGCCAAGTTCTTGCTTTGTTCTTTCCACACCAGTTATCTGCGATACAGATGCATCCTTGTACAGTGAACTTAATGTGGTTCATATGAGCTTGAAAGAGATTCTTGCTAACGTAGAGCTGAAAGCTGTGTTCAAAGCCATCTCCCCTCACTAATTCTGATGTGGAAACCCATTTTGTAGCAGTGAGGTTCTGTAACTAAGAAGGGCTAAATTAATATCTTCTTTTCTTTATCAAATCTTTGGTTGTTCAAACTCCCCTTTCTTCTTCTCCATTCGACTGAGGGTATCTAGGCGAGCTAGTCACACAAATGCAATCACATTCCTGCACAAAGTTATGGAATAATTTGTTGACACACTGTGGACCATTGTCTGACATTGCAATGTTTGGGGTGCCTTGTGCTGTGAAGATTCTCTTCAGTGATTGAACGACTGCCTCCGTCGTGATGGTGTGCAATGTATTCACAGCAATTGATCTGGAGTAGTGATCAGTGATGGCGTGCCTTGGTTGCTGAGGGAGAGAGAGGAGCTAGGATATGTCCAAGAGGTGCTGCCGGGGGCTGCCACTGGCAGGGCTGGCTGGTGGGGGAGGGTCGTCTTTCAGGGCCGGGGGGGGGGGGGGGGGGGGGGGGGGGGGTGGGGGTAGCGGGAGGTGACCAGGGGATAGGCCGTGGAGTTGGGGTATTCCCCTGAATGGGGGTGTCCAGGCATGGTCCCTACAGGAGGGTGCCAGATGGGGGACGCACAATGTACCTCTGACATGGGTAGGGCCAGCCACTGGTACCCCTGCCAACAGAGACAGTTGCCAGGACCAGAGGCCCCAGCTGTGCCGGGCATGAGCCAAATGGGTGTGGGGGTGGGAGAGGAGGGGGGGGGGGGGGGGGGGGGGGGTCATGCAGGCCGAGGCCACCATTTAGCCTGTTGGACCTGGTTGTGCAGGGGGGTATGCACCATGCTAACATGTCTGCCTTTCACCTCCTCTAGACAATGGACTTCGGAATACAACCAGGAATGTTGGCCTTCATCCTGGCTGCCTCAGCCGTGGGGGATGCACTGAGGCTGTACAAGCAGGAGCTGCTCGGGAAGAACCCCTGCAGCAGTGGAGACTGTCCCAGAGGAACAGGAGCCAGCCGGTGAGGATGGAGAGCCGGCCATCCAACAGGTCGAGGTGGAGGTGGGAACGAAGCGCCACATCAGGCAGTGTGCACGATGCCTTCATCCTGGCACACTCGACGGTTCCTGACACCTTCAAGGCTCACCCCGGGTGAGGGGTTATCTCCTGGGCGACAGGGGTTATCCGCTTTGATGAGGCCACAGCTGGAGTACTGTGTGCAATTCTGGTCACCGCATAATAGGAAGGATGTGATTGCACTGGAGGGGGTGCAGAAGCAATTCACCAGGCTGCTGGCTGGGATGGGACATTTAAGTTATGAAGAGAGCTTGGATAGGCTTGGGTTTATTTCATTGAGCAGAGAAGACTGAGAGGCGACCTGATCGAGGTGTGCAAGATTATGAGGGGCATGGGCAGAGTGGAGAGGGAGCAGCACTGTGTAACGTTGCAGTGCCGTCTCATGCAGCTGACAGTTCCCAATGAGAATGGGCTGGTGTTTCTCACTGTAGCCAACTAAGCAAGTCACCAATGCAATACTAAACTGTGCGTGACTGTTAGGCTAAATCCATGTCTGCACAGCCTGCTGCAGTGACCCCCTGTAATGTAAGTTCAGGGTGCTTTGTGACAGTTACACCCACTGGCAGTGTGATGGCTGTGCTGTAGATTGGCTATTCTTCAGGAAATAACTTGTAACGTTACTGAGCTAATTATTCCCTGTGCAGAACTGCCTTTGCAAGTTTGGCTCCTGGAGGGAGGAAATAGTCTGTCTATTCTGGAATGGAAGTGCTGGCAGGAGTTCCCTGTATTTATTACATTAACTGACTGCCTGGCATCAGTGTGTTCTTCTTCATCCTCCAGTAATGATGCAAAGGGTGTCTCCCTCCTTATTTCCCACTGTACCCTACCTGCAATGGAGGGGTGACATTATTGCCACCTCTACAGCATAAGGCACACACGCAGGCAAGTTGGCAGCTGTATAAGTTAGCCGAGCAATATCATCAAAATCAATTTAGAAATATCATCCATGAATTCATGAAGGCAGTTGCCAAGACCATTAAATTCCCTGCCATCTTGTCTGCAGTGCCTAGCAACCCATTTTATGGGGGTGGGAATATTACCTGATGCAAATGATGTGAAATTGTTGAAGAATGGGAAGGGTACAGCAGAATCATGTAATTACCACCCTACATCCATTGAGCTGATAATAATTAGCTGGGTGCTGTCCCCAATCAATAGACATTTCTTTTGAAAAAGAATTAGATGCCAAACTGTGCAGAGTTCTAGTAGAGCAGAACAACCGCCCATTTTCCACTGAATCTGTCCCATTCACATTACGACAATGGGAAGAGTGATAAATGCACACTTCATTCATGTGTTCACTCCACTCACAGAAAGGTTTGGATAATGAACTAAATAAAACTGGAGGGACAAATCTATATAAAAATGTACCTTCCAAATTTTTTTTTAAAATTCAATCTTTCCAATTAAGGGGCAATTTAGCGTGTTCAATCCACCTACCCGGGGGCCTCACGGTAGCATGGTGGTTAGCATCAATGCTTCACAGCTCCAGGGTCCCAGGTTCGATTCCCGGCTGGGTCACTGTCTGTGTGGAGTCTGCACGTCCTCCCTGTGTGTGCGTGGGTTTCCTCCGGGTGCTCCGGTTTCCTCCCACAGTCCAAAGATGTGCAGTTTAGGTGGATTGGCCATGCTAAATTGCCTGTAGTGTAAGGTTAATGGGGGGGATTGTTGGGTTACGGGTATACGGATTACGTGGGTTTAAGTAGGGTGATCATTGCTCGGCACTACATCGAGGGCCGAAGGGCCTGTTCTGTGCTGTACTGTTCTATGTTCTATGTACCCTCCACATCTTTGGGTTGTGGGGGTGAAGCCCACACAAACATGGGGAGAAAGTGCAAACTCCACACGGACAGTGACCCAGAGCCGGGTTCGAACCTGGGGCCTCGCCGCTATGAGGCAGCAGTGCTAATCACTGCGCCACCGTGCCGCCCATACTTTCCAAATTTGTTGGTTTTAAAACCATGTCCAAATTTTCCAATCTTGGGAACGATCGAGCGGCCATGTAGCGGCCTGCCCCTATCCAGTTAGATAATGGGAGATGCTGAAATCGACATCAGTGCCAGGCGGCGATTGGTTTCCGATCTAACCGGCTGCTGCCGTTTGCGGATTCTGAATTGCACCTACACATGGCAAGGTACCAATTAACACCAATTAAAAGCAATCTCCGTCTCATTAATGAGGCCCTATCTGACGGCCTCCCGAGGTCTAACCAGCTCCCCAGCGGGACTTCACAGGGGCGTTCAGCACTCCTATTTACAAATGGAAACCCAGCGCAATGGCTGCTGAGGAGACTGGGGGAGGCGAGTAGCCATCTTCAAAATTGTGCATGCAACCCAGGGGCACTGGAGCTGTGCCACAGTGCTCAGGGGGGTGGGGGAGCCTCCAGGGAGGGGGGCAGGCCTTGTCGGGGGGAGGGCGCCATCGGTGGGGAGAGGGAGTCGCCACTCAACCTTGGGGGGGGGGGGGGGGGGTCCCAGCACCCACAGGTCCTACAGGCCATCCTCCCGGATTCTGTATACCCATAACAGGGGCAACTTCAGCTGCTGCCCCTCTGTCCCACCGAACACCCCCAGGGCAGAACTCTATCCGTGATAATATGGTGCACGTCACTTTAAATCCCTCTGACTGTGAGCAGCCTCTGGCTGCACAAGTGAAGGCTAACAGGGAATTGGCATTGTTAGTTACATGAACACTTCACAGCTTTCAAGTGGAATCTCATAGGTACGCGGACCATGTCACAGGTGAGTGCTACTGCCTTGCATCCCAGTCAAGCTGTGAGGCCTGGACACTTTGACTGAACTCTGGAGATGTCAACACCACAGAGGCACTAACCAGCAATCAAGCACCAAAGAGCTGGGCTTCAGCATGGGGTATATTCCTGCGTCCAGAGAGTGAGTGTGTGGATCAGGGAAGATACCCGAGCCCGGTCCATGTAATGTTCCCGGCAGGGGTCTGGGGTCAGGGAGGGAGGGGGGTGCAGCGCTAGTTGCTTGCCACCCTGAGAGAAGGCAGGAAACATAAGGGTGGGGAGGCTTTGGGGATTCGAGAGTCCCAGGGTGGAAGTGAAAACTGATTATCAATCTCTCATCCTCTTCAATTTCCTTACAGATATCACATTATGGATGGTATCATAGACCCCAAACCATTTGCCCTCACGATGCTGGTGGCTGTCCAGATGGCCAGACACTGAAGAAGGCAATGGTAACAGCGTCAATGAAGGCCCAAGATGGCAGCCCATTTGTCGGGGCCTGCCCCACACCCTCAGGTCCCGGCCAACCATCAGGCTGGGGCGGCATCCAGAGATGGAAGCCAACAAGGGCCCAAGGTGTAGAGGCTTGTTGGTCATTTGAGGAGATTTTGGACAGCATGTGCTGCAAGAGGCTCACCCTCAACAAGGGGACAGTGTGCCACCTGTGCCTTGTCCTTGTGGACTTGGCACCCCGGGAAGGAGGAAGAAACCCACTTCCAGTGGCCTCGAAGGTCACCGCAGTCATTTACTTCTTTGCCATCAATTCATTCCAGGGCTTAGGCGAGAACTTGTGCGGCACTTCAGAAACTCAGCCCACAAGTGCACCGTGAAGTCACGAATATCCTGTATGCCCGGGCAGCTGAATACATCAAATTTGAGCTGGACCAGTCCCATCAAAATGCCGGGGAAGCAGTATTCTTCGCCTTCGCCGGGGTGCCCCTGGTCCAGGGGGTAATTGATGGCACGTACGTCACCTTGCGGGAAACGCGAAACAGGGAGTGCCCTTCAATAACAAGAAGGGGTGTACAACTCAATGTACAACTCATTTGTGATCACCACCCCAGGATCATGCATGCCTGCATGCTTCCCAGGGCATGTGCACAACAGCAACGTCCTGGGGCACTTGGAGATCCTGGCATCATCAAGGACCAGCCCAGATTGACGTATTGTCTCTTCGGGGATAAGGGGTACCTGCTGAGGTCCTGATTAATGACAACAGTACGGAGGCCGGAGATCAATGTGGAGACCCGATAGAATCGTAGAATTTACAGCGCAGAAGGAGGCCATTCGGCCCATTATGTTGCCACCCGTGCTGTCATTGAGCAGTGCATCAGAATGCTCAAAATGTGGTTCCAATGACTCAACCTCTGTGGTAGTGCTTTGCAGTACACCCCCCCAGAGGGTCGCCCACTTTTTGGTGGGAGCTGTGCCCTCCACAACCTAGCACAGGAGCGAGGCGTTTGCTGGTGGTGGAGGAGGAAGGTGATACGGCCTCGTCTGAAGAGCAGGGCGAGGATGGGCTGGACGAGAATGGGCTGAAGGACGAACCCGGGGAGGACCCATGGGAGCAGCCAGAGGAAGGAGGGCAGGCAGCAGCGAGGGTCCTGCATGCCCGGGAGGCCGGGGAGGCCCTCATCCTCACTCGCGTCTCATACGACTAGGCTTTGTCCGTCATCTCACCCCGTCCCCTTCCTCCCCTCCCAACTCACCCGTTTCCTCACACAATGCCCACCACCATCACCCATCCATTCCCCACCCCACCATCATCCACCCACCATCAAATACCCTGTTTCACCCTCTCAGGGTCTGTGAAACATCACTTCAGGGTGATGGACCTGTGTCAGCACTGTCAGTGAGACAATATACAAGGCAGGTGAGTGATGATAACCCGCTGGAAGTTAAGCTCTGGTGCTCCTCAATCTTTGCCAAAGTCTGACTCCTGTCTTTCTGCTGGCAGCACATGTATACCCATCACCTTTGTATGCTATGCCTCGGAAGCTCCAGATCTGTGCCCTGGGGACAGGGACTGGGGGGAGCAGAGGGCAACAGGAGGTCAGGTTGCAGGCTGGCCCACAATGCGGAATAACACAATAGAGGTTTCACATGTATCAGGTATTTTAATGATGAACACTCAAAACCCAAATTGTCACGAGCTGCTGATGGTGTCCCCCCTCTCCTCCAGTACCCACTCAGTGACCTTCAACCTTCTTAAGCCTCCATGCTCTGCTGTTCCGTCTATTTGTGTCCCCAGGATGCACATCAGACGTGGAGGCAGCCAGCTGCTTTATGCGCTCCCTAGGGCCGGAGGGTCTCGCCTGACAGGGCGGTGTCACTGGATTCGCCCTGCCATTCTGTTCTGCCCGCTGACCTTGAGACGTACCGGGGTATGGAGAGGGGGGACGGGGAACTCAAAAGAGCTGGAGTCCGCCATTGTCTCCTTTTTGGAAGGCTCCAAGTCAGCCTCCGGTGCTCCCTTCTCCCGGACTGTGCCATAGGGCTCTGGGGGTCTCCATGAGATGGAAGGGCAGCTGGAGTGAGCACCAGAGGCCGCTGCGTTATTCGGCGCTGCCAACTTAGCAGAGTTGGCCTAGGTGCCATGTATTGCTGGCACCATCTCCTGTGCCTGTAGCCATTGGGACTCCTCCAATTGGCTATTAGCGCTCTGAAGTGTCGCTGACATCACCTCCTGAATCTCACAGCTGCATCCCGGCGCCTGCATCAGCTCTGGGAGAACCTTGTCCAGAGGCTTGGCATCTTGCTGGGATCCAGCTGAGTCCTGGGATCCAGCAAACCTCCGACTGCTGTCTCTCTTGGACATTTCTGCCTCCACCAGATCTGTACCAGCAACTATGTGGTTCTCAACAGATTGTGCCCCAGAAGCCTGCGCACTAATTTTGCCCACCAAGGTGTGTCTCTGAGCTGGTGGAGGTTGGGATGACAACTCCCAGGTTCTCTTGAAAGGCGAGGCGGGGGGGGGGGGGGGGGGGGGGGGGGCACCCCAGATGGTCCATCACTGTCAGATGGAAATCCTGCGAGAGAATGGACATGTTGTCAGTGGTCAGTGAAAGGGAAGGTCATTTTGTCTGGTATGAACTATTCACTGGAGAGTGATCATTTGGGCGATGGGGCAGTGGATTCTCACTTCTGCGGCACAGATCAACCTCGTGGCCGGTGACCGCTCTATGCTCAGTCATTCCTGAGGTCTCCAGGACCCATTCTTCATAGGGGTTGAGGACTCTGAGGTCAGGCACCCCACAACCCGTCTGGGCCTTCTCTCACCTGTTCTGTGCCAACTTCTCCCACGGGGACAAAGAGGGGGCATTGTAAGATACTTGATGCATCTGGGGGGGGTGGAGGTCTCTGGAGAATGGCAGGTGCGGACACCACTGCTGGGCATGGGGGGGTTGGGCTGGTGGGTGCCAGGCTGTGCGAATTCAGCCGCCGACTCGATGAGGGAGGTGGTGAAGTCTGGGGGGTGGCAGGCGGGACCGATGCCAGGGGGCCAATGTCAACTCACCAGGCGGCCTGGTGGAGGACATTGAGCTTCTTCCTTCATTGCATTGTGGAGGGAACAGGGTGTCGCGTTTCAGCTCCACGACATCCAGCAACCTGGCCAGCTCGGCATCTCTGAAATGTGGAGCCGGCCTACGTGGTGCTGTGGTCGTGTGTTAACTGGGGTGTGTTCCAATGGAGCGGTTTATGTGCTGCACTCCCTTGTTAGCTGGGGGCTGTTGGGTGCAGTATAGGCCAATCGGCTGGCAAGATGGCCGTTTCTGCCATGAAGACTATGGGGGATAATTTTCGGCCCCAATTGGCGCTAAATGCCAGTCGCGGTCTCGCTGGGTTGGCCATCGGGAAGTTCCCGGCAACTCGCGCTCGCTACCACACTTAGTGCTACTCCCATTAGATTGCACCCTTAAATCGCCTGAGGAGATCTTGAGGAGGCTGTTAAAACTCCCCATAGTACCCACAGTATGTACTTGCAGAACATGTTTAAATCAATGAAATTAAGCATTTTATTTTCTCATCCTCTGTAAATTAGATGGTTAAGATAGTTTACCTGAGCAATGACATCCTCAGGAGACCCCCATCAAACAAATAAATCCCAAGAAAGGAGCTACTTACTCTTCAAACATTTAACAAACTTCACCGAGAAACCCATCACAGGGCCTTTCTCAGCCTGTGTAATGAAAGAAATCCAATCCCTCTGACGATGAAGGACTATTTAAACCTTTCATCCATTCTGTTGCTAATCTTGTTAAAATGAGGTTGTCTCAGAGATATTTTTACTATCTGGTGTAAATTGCCATACTGTTTAATAAGACAGTTTGAAAAAAGGTAGCATCAATCAACGGATCTACATTTTAAGACAATTTATTTTGTGCAAGGAAGACATATTTGTAAGATGGTTCTCTATTATACACATAACGTTGACATCTAAATTGTTGGCTCATTAATGAGGAAGAGCTCATTGCCAGGCAGCTGTTATTTTTGGATCACCTCCCAGTTCAGGACAAGGATGACATGGTAGAATAAAACATTTACTGCTGGTAATTGGTGGATTTCAATCTTAATCTGCATTTCACCAGTATTATAAAAATGTCACTTGCACATGCTCACTTTGTATATTGCCTAACGACAATGTCATTATAGTTATCCTTACGGCAAAGGCCCAACTGATCGAACAAGAGGTAGAAGTTAACATTGGCAAGGTTATAGTCAGGACACATAACAAGCTTATTTCAAATTCATCTTACCACTATTTTAATACAGCATTTGGCCATTTAAAATAGGCACGCAAATTCCCCCATTAATTTAAAGGCCGAGGTGCGATCCAATGGAAACATTGAGACCAGTTGCACAAACTGTTTCTATAACCGGAAAATCCAGCTTCATTCTGCTTTATTCTAATCTAATTGTCAGAGAGTTAGCTTCAATGGAAGTAAAAATCAGGAGAAATGTAAAAAGGATTCCATAAGACATGGAGCCGAATTAGGCCACTCGGCCCATCGAGTCTGCCCCGCCATTTAATCATGGCTGATATGTTTCTCATCCCCATTCTCCTGCCTTCGCCCTATAAACCCTGAACCCCTTAATGATCAAGAACCTATCTATCTCTGAATAAAAGCACTCAGTGATTTGGCCTCCACAACCTTCTGCGGAAAAGAGTGCCACAGATTCACCACCCTCTGGCTGAAGAAATCCCTCCTCATCTCTGTTTCAAAGGATTGTCCCTTCAGTCTGAGGCTGTGCCCTCGGGTTCTAGTTCTACTAGTGGCAACATCCTCTTCATGTTCACTCTATTTAGGCCTCTCAGTATCCTATAAGTTTCAATAAGATCCCCCCTCATCATTCTAAACTCCAACGGGTACAGACCCAGAGTCCTCAACCGCTCCTCCATCTCATTATCACCATTTCCCATTGTCAAACAGTCAAAATTATCCCTATACTGTCCCAGTCAAATGACCATGAAGTTCGCGAATGTTTAGTTATAATCAATACAAAACAGAGTGGGTGGCACCACGTCACAGTGGTTAGCACTGCTGCCTCACGGCGCCGAGGACCCAAGTTCGATCCCAGCCCCGGGTCACACCATGTGGAGTTTGCACATTCTTCCCGTGTCTGCGTGGATGTCACCCCCAACAACCCAAAAAGATGTGCAAGGCAGGTGTATTGGTCACGCTAAATTGCCTCTTAATTGGAAAAAATGAATTGGGTACTCATTATTTTGAAAAGAAAAACAAAATACAAACCAGAAGATGCGATTCTCTGGCCTCGTCGTGCTCTCGCTCCAGCGAAACAAGGCCGGTGAATAGCAGGGAGGCCAGAAACGAGATCCACGCCAGGCGGCAAACAGTTTGCGATGCAACTGGCCCGCTCCCAAAGGCCAAATCGGGATCTCGCCACAGCGTAGCGAGAAACCAATTATCACCATTTCAGCCCCATTTCCATTCAATGCACTGAGTGCTGAGCTTGTGGCATTTGAGTGCTACAGTGAGAGTTTGGTGACTGAGGGAGTTAGGTGAGGAGGGAGTAAGGTGCTCCTTACATTTCATTTCCTATATTTATCAAAGAGCGTGAAGGGAGCCAGGAGTTTAGAGTACAGCTGACTGGAAGTAGAGTCGGAGGGCGGAGGTCCAGTTGGTCCAAGGGGCAGCTAATTCTGTAAAGTAAGAGGGTATGGAGGCTAGGGCAGTTGCATGCTCCTCCTGTAGGATGTGGGTGGTGAGGGATACCACTGGTGTCCCCGCTGACTATACCTGCGGGAAGTGCACCCAACTCCAGCTCCTCAGAGACCGTGTTAAGGTACTGGAGCTGGAGCTGGATGAACTTCGGATCATCCGGGAGGCAGAGGGGGTTATAGAGAAGAGTTACAGGGAGGTAGCCACACCAAAGGTACTGGACAAGAGTAGCTGGGTTACAGTCAGGGGAAAGAAAACTAACAGGCAGACAGTGCAGGGATCCCTCGTGGCCGTTCCCCTTCAAAACAAGTATACCGTTTTGGATGCTGTTGGGGGGGATGACCTACCGGGGGAAGGCCCCAGCGGCCAGGTCTCTGGCACTGAGTCTGGCTCTGGGGCTCAGAAGGGAAGGGGGGAGCATAGAAAAGCAATAGTAATAGGAGATTCAATGGTTAGGGGAATAGATAGGAGATTCTGTGGTCGCGAGCGAGAATCCCGAAAGGTATGTTGCCTCCCGGGTGCCAGGGCCAGGGATGTCTCTGATCGTGTCTTCAGGATCCTGAAGGGGGAGGGGGAGCAGCCAGAAGTCGTGGTGCACATTGGTACCAACGATGTAGGTAGGAAAAAGGGTGTGGAGGTAATAAACAAGTTTAGAGAGTTAGGCTGGAAGTTAAAGGCCAGGACAGACAGAGTTGTCACCTCTGGTTTGTTGCCGGTGCCACGTGATAGCGAGGCTAGGAATAGGGAGAGAGTGCAATTGAACACGTGGCTGCAGGAATGGTGTAGGAGGGAGGGCTTCAGGTATTTGGATAATTGGAGCGCATTCTGGGGAAAGTGGGACCTGTACAAGCAGGACGGGTTGCATCTGAACCAGAGGGGCACCAATATCCTGGGGGGGAGGTTTTCTAGTACTCTTCGGGAGGGTTTAAACTAATTTGGCAGGGGAATGGGAACCGGATCTGTAGTCCAGCAACTAAGGTAGACGATAGTCAGGACGCCAAAGCACATAGTGATGCAGTGGGGAAGGTAACAATGACAAAGGAGAGTACTTGCAGGCAAGGAGATGGGTTGAAGTGTGTATACTTTAATGCAAGAAGCATCAGGAATAAGGTGGGTGAACTTAAGGCATGGATCTGTACTTGGGACTACGATATGGTGGCCATCACAGAAACTTGGATAGAAGAGGGGCTGAAATGGTTGTTGGAGGTCCCTGGTTATAGATGTTTCAACAAGATTAGGGAGGATGGTAAAAGAGGTGGGGGGGTGGCATTGTTAATTAGAGATAGTATAACAGCTGCAGAAAGGCAGTTCGAGGGGGATCTGCCTACTGAGGTAATATGGGTTGAAGTTAGAAATAGGAAAGGAGCAGTCACCTTGTTGGGAGTTTTCTATAGGCCCCCCAATAGCAGCAGAGATGTGGAGGAACAGATTGGGAAACAGATTTTGGAAAGGTGCAGAAGTCACAGGGTAGTAGTCATGGGCTACTTCAACTTCCCAAACAATGAGTGGAAACTCTTTAGATCAAATAGTTTGGATGGGGTAGTGTTTGTGCAGTGTGTCCAGGAAGCTTTTCTAACACAGTATGTAGATTGTCCGACCAGAGGGGAGGCCATATTGGATTTAGTACTTGGTAATGAACCAGGGCAGGTGATAGATTTGTTAGTGGGGGAGCATTTTGGAGGTAGTGACCACAATTCTGTGACTTTCACTTTAGTAATGGAGAGGGATAGGTGCGAGTAACAGGGCAAGGTTTATAATTGGGGGAAGGGTAAATACAATGCTGTCAGACAAGAATTGAAGTGCAGAAGTTGGGAACATAGGCTGTCAGGGAAGGACACAAGTGAAATGTGGAACTTGTTCAAGGAACAGGTACTGCGTGTCTTTGATATGTATGTCCCTGTCAGGCAGGGAAGAGATGGTCGTGTGAGGGAACCATGGTTGACAAGAGAGGTTGAATGTCTTGTTAAGAGGAAGAAGGAGACTTATGTATGGCTGAAGAAACAAGGTTCAGACAGGGCGCTGGAGGGATACAAGATAGCCAGGAGGGAACTGAAGAAAGGGATTAGGAGAGCTAAGAGAGGGCATGAAAAATCTTTGGCGGATAGGATCAAGGAAAACCCCAAGGCCATTTACACATATGTGAGAAATATGAGAATGACTAGAGCGAGGGTAGGTCCGATTAAGGACAGAAGCGGGAGATTGTGTATTGAGTCTGAAGAGATAGCAGAGGCCTTGAACAAGTATTTTTCTTCAGTATTTACAAACGAGAGGGGCCATATTGTTGGAGAGGACAGCGTGAAGCAGACTGATAAGCTTGAGGAGATACTTGTCAGGAAGGAAGATGTGTTGCGCGTTTTGAAAAACTTGAGGATAGACAAGTCCCCCGGGCCTGACGGGATATATCCAAGGATTCTATGGGAAGCAAGAAATGAAATTGCAGAGCCGTTGGCAATGATCTTTTCGTCCTCGCTGTCAACAGGGGTGGTGCCAGAGGATTGGAGAGTGGCGAATGTCGTGCCCCTGTTCAAAAAAGGGAATAGGGATAACCCTGGGAATTACAGGCCAGTTAGTCTTACTTCGGTGGTAGGCAAAGTAATGGAAAGGGTACTGAGGGATAGGATTTCTGAGCACCTGGAAAGGCATTGCTTGATTAGGGATAGTCAGCACGGATTTGTGAGGGGTAGGTCTTGCCTTACAAGTCTTATTGAATTCTTTGAGGAGGTGACCAAGCATGTGGATGAAGGTAAAGCAGTGGATGTAGTGTACATGGATTTTAGTAAGGCATTTGATAAGGTTCCCCATGGTAGGCTTATGCAGAAAGTAAGGAGGCATGGGATAGTGGGAAATTTGGCCAGTTGGATAACAAACTGGCTAACCGATAGAAGACAGAGAGTTGTGGTGGATGGCAAATATTCAGCCTGGAGCCCAGTTATCAGTGGCGTACCGCAGGGATCAGTTCTGGGTCCTCTGCTGTTTGTGATTTTCATTAACGACTTGGATGAGGGAGTTGAAGGGTGGGTCAGTAAATTTGCAGATGATACGAAGATTGGTGGAGTTGTGGATAGTGAGGAGGGCTGTTGTCGGCTTCAAAGAGACATAGATAGAATGCAGAGCTGGGCTGAGAAGTGGCAGATGGAGTTTAACCCTGACAAGTGTGAGGTTGTCCATTTTGGAAGGACAAATCTGAATGCGGAATACAGGGTTAATGGTAGGGTTCTTGGCAATGTGGAGGAGCAGAGAGATCTTGGGGTCTATGTTCATAGTTCTTTGAAAGTTGCCACTCAAGTGGATAGAGCTGTGAAGAAGGCCTATGGTGTGCTAGCGTTCATTAGCAGAGGGATTGAATTTAAGAGCCATGAGGTGATGATGCAGCTGTACAAAACCTTGGTCAGGCCACATTTGGAGTACTGTGTGCAGTTCTGGTCACCTCATTTTAGGAAGGATGTGGAAGCTTTGGAAAAGGTGCAAAGGAGATTTACCAGGATGTTGCCTGGAATGGAGAGTAGGTCATACGAGGAAAGGTTGAGGGTGCTAGGCCTTTTCTCATTAGAACGGAGAAGGATGAGGGGCGACTTGATAGAGGTTTATAAGATGATCAGGGGAATAGATAGAGTAGACAGTCAGAGACTTTTTCCCCGGGTGGAACACACCATTACAAGGGGACATAAATTTAAGATAAATGGTGGAAGATATAGAGGGGATGTCAGAGGTAGGTTCTTTACCCAGAGAGTAGTGGGGGCATGGAATGCACTGCCTGTGGTAGTAGTTGAGTCGGAAAATTTATGGACCTTCAAGCGGCTATTGGATAGGTACTTGGATTAGGGTAGAATAAGGGAGTGTAGGTTAACTTCTTAAGGGCAGCACGGTAGCATTGTGGATAGCACAATTGCTTCACAGCTCCAGGGTCCCAAGTTCGATTTTGACTTGGGTCACTGTCTGTGTGGAGTCTGCACATCCTCCCCGTGACTGCGTGGGTTTCCTCCGGGTACTCCGGTTTCCTCCCACAGTCCAAAGATGTGCAGGTTGGGTGGATTGGCCATGAAAAATTGTCCAAAATTCTATGATTAACCTAGGACAAAAGTTTGGCGCAACATCGTGGGCCGAAGGGCCTGTTCTGTGCTGTATTTCTCTATATCTATAACGGGAGCCACCTCATATCCAACGGCCTCCCGTCATTCAGCAGCATCCACAGAAAGTGCTCACAGCGACGCCGATTTTGAAAAATGTGAACCTAGCGGAATGGCTTCTGTGGGGAGCCGAGGAGGGTGAGTAGCCATCTTTGGTCGCAGGCAAAGTGCCCAGGGACATTGGACTTGCCATCCCAGTGCTCAGTGGGGAATCCTCGGCTGAGTGGGAGGGTGGGGGTTGGCACTAAGGGGCCAACCAGGGTGCAACCCCTGCGGCACATGCATGCCAACCCCTGGATCATGTGTACCCATTCCAGGGGCAACCCTCGTCATTGCACGTCTGCCCCAACGACCACACATAACCCCCACCAACTGATGAGGCCTTTGGTCATGCGGCTGAAGACTATTGCTAATAGGGAATTGGCAATTGTGGTTAAGTGAGCACTCCACGGCAGCACAGTGGCGCAGTGGGTTAGCCCTGCAGCCTCATGGCGTCGAGGTCCCAAGTTCGATCCCGGCTCTGGGTCACTGGCCGTGTGGAGTTTGCACATTCTCCCTGTGTTTGCGTGGGTTTCGCCCTCACAACCCAAAGAAGTGTAGGGTAGGTAGATTGGCCACGCTAAATTGCCCTTTAATTGGAAAAAAATAAATGGGTCCACAACATTTTTTTAAAAAATGTTTTAAACACGCTTTGACCACACATGAAGGTGTGATCATTAAAGATAAATTGTATGTGGTTCCTGAACAAGACTGGAATCAAATGATTGCCTTATTCCATGACAGTCATGGACACCAAGGGATCGACCCGACCACAAGACACCTTAGACAACTCTGTTGGTGGCCCAACTTACGACAAGATGTAACCCACTATAGAGAGAATTGTTTAATTTGCACACAGAATAACCCAGAGAGGTATTCAAAGAAGGCACAACTCAGCCACACTCGCCCCATTAATGGCCCCTGGACAAACCTCCAGATCGATTTTATAGGACCATTGCCCCCTTGCAGGAATGGCTATAAATATGTTCTAGTGGTCATAGATACCTTTACCAAATGGGTAGAGGCATTCCCTTCACGCACCAACACAGCTAAGACAGCTGCAAAGATCCTGACCCACCACATCTTCACGAGATGGGGTCTCCCCAGAAGTATAGAGTCAGATCAGGGATCTCATTTTACAGGACGGGTCATGACGAACGTCCTGACCATATTCGGTATCAAACAGAACTTTCACATTGCGTATCACCCCCAGTCAAGCGGGATAGTAGAACGCATGAATCGGACCCTAAAATCGACCCTTAGGAAGATGGTACAGGAGAACAATTCGACTTGGGATTCAGTGTTCCCATTCGCACTAATGTTCATCCGAAATACAGTTTCATCATCTACAGGTTTCACCCCACACACACTCATGACCGGACGCCCTATGAAAGGATCAGAATTCCTTTTAGGACTGGACATGACCAGCCCAGAAGTGACGGCCCTCACACACGAGAAAGCAGTCAAAGAATTAGTTGAAACTGTGAGGTCTGCACAGTTAGCAGCTGCAGTAACATTGGGAAAACGATGAAAACAGAGCACGGCCTGTTTTAACAAGAATGTACACCCCACAGAATTTCAGGTTGGGCAACAAGTAATGTTATCTGTAGATAACCCCAGCACGTTTTTGGCTCCTAAATTTTCCGGCCCGTACTCAATTTCGGACAAAATCAGCCCCTCAGTTTATAGGATAAAGTACCCCAACGGTAAGACTGTGTGGTTTCATATTAACCAACTGAAAGCTTATGGAACACAGTCAAACCACTCGCACCATGTCCTACTCGATGCAACAGAACACCTCGCCCGGCCCACAAGAGACACATTTCCACCCTCCCCCTCACAGACCAGTTCCTCATTGAACTCGACCTCGACTCCGTCCACTGACTTCAGACCACGCCCCAGAACGCCCACAAGCTGCCGCAGCAGAGACAGTGACTGTGAAACTGAGGACAGCCACAGAACTCCACCCTACAGCCCCCACTTCAACGACTACGACCCCGACTCCAGTGACCCCATGGAGATCACCTACATTAAAAATCCAGACCCACACCCAAACCCACCACCCAACACTGACGACCCCGACAATGCTCCTTCAATTTTAGATCCCACGATTTGGCACAGGGACAATTCTTGGCAACTTGTCTGCAATGACGAGAGTGACTCCCGGTCACACAATGCAAAGATTGCATGCCTGATCCATACAAGGGTATGGGATCCGGGAGAAGAGGAGGACTTGATGTCTGACTCCCGACACGGCAACCCCTTTGCGACCCTGTTCGCAGAGAATGAGAAGTGAGGTGTCCAGATGATGTAAAAGAGGAACCGCTTGAGAGAAGCGATGTCCTTTCTGATGGAACCTGCACGGATGTTTGTTTGTTTGTATGTTAAATGTTTGATTTGGAGATTTCCACTTACTTTTCAGCTGAAAAGCTTGTGACCACCTCACATGCACGTTAGTTTGTCCGCTGAAATTTCGGAGAACTTCACTCAATTGAAATGTCCTCTGCAGAACCGACAATGTTCACGACTTGTCTTCTGTTTACAGATGTTGGAGCATCTTGGCTCCTCCCTTGTTTTTTAGGTGTCCCTCTATTCTGGGAATAGAGGCTGCAATTCCATATGACTACATTCTTGCCCGTTCATTTCAGGTTGCTCAGGCAGTGGAGAAACGGCATTGAGAACCCGCCCTGTCTGAGGACCCCCCTTTGGTCAGCTAACCTCGGGTACAGCACAGCATGCCCTACCCGGGGATCCCATTCAAATCTTACCCGTAGCGGCCCACACGCAACCCATTCGGATATCTCATTTCTAAACTTTGGTTTCATTTTTGTTTAAGGTAGCCCTTCGGCAGCCATCCCATATGCTATTTACATCCATAGAACATAGAGCATAGAACGATACAGTGCAGTACAGGCCCTTCGGCCCTCGATGTTGCACCGACATGGAAAAAAACTAAAGGCCATCTAACCTACGCTATGCCCTTATCATCCATATGCTTATCCAATAAACTTTTAAATGCCCTCAATGTTGGCGAGTTCACTACTGTTGCAGGTAGGGCATTCCACGGCCTCACCACTCTTTGCGTAAAAAACCCACCTCTGACCTCTGTCCTATATCTATTACCCCTCAATTTAAGGCTATGTCCCCTCATGCTAGCCACCTCCATCCACGGGAGAAGGCTCTCGCTGTCCACCCTATCTAACCCTCTTATCATTTTGTATGCCTCTATTAAGTCACCTCTTAACCTTCTTCTCTCTAACGAAAACAACCTCAAGTCCATCAGCCTTTCCTCATAAGATTTTCCCTCCATACCAGGCAACATCCTGGTAAATCTCCTCTGCACCCGTTCCAAAGCTTCCACGTCCTTCCTATAATGAGGCGACCAGAATTGTACGCAATACTCCAAATGCGGCCGTACTAGAGTTTTGTACAACTGCAACATGACCTCATGGCTCCGGAACTCAATCCCTCTACCAATAAAGGCCAACACACCATAGGCCTTCTTCACAACCCTATCAACCTGGGTGGCAACTTTCAGGGATCTATGTACATGGACACCGAGATCCCTCTGCTCATCCACACTACCAAGAATTTTACCATTAGCCAAATATTCCGCATTCCTGTTATTCTTTCCAAAGTGAATCACCTCACACTTCTCCACATTAAACTCCATTTGCCACCTCTCAGCCCAGCTCTGCAGCTTATCTATGTCCCTCTGTAACCTGCAACATCCTTCCGCACTGTCTACAACTCCACCGACTTTAGTGTCGTCTGCAAATTTACTCACCCATCCTTCTGCGCCCTCCTGTAGGTCATTTATAAAAATGACAAACAGCAACGGCCCCAGAACAGATCCTTGTGGTACGCCACTCGTAACTGAACTCCATTCTGAACATTTCCCATCAACTACCACTCTCTGTCTTCTTTCAACTAGCCAATTTCTGATCCACATCTCTAAATCACCCTCAATCCCCAGCCTCCGTATTTTCTGCAATAGCCGACCGTGGGGAACCTTATCAAACGCTTTACTGAAATCCATATACACCACATCAACTGCTCTACCCTCGTCTACCTGTTCAGTCACCTTCTTAAAGAACTCAATAAGGTTTGTGAGGCATGACCTACCCTTCACAAAACCATGCTGACTATCCCTAATCATATTATTCCTATCTAGATGATTATAAATCGTATCTTTTATAATCCTCTCCAAGACCTTGCCCACCACAGACGTTAGGCTCACCGGCCTATAGTTACCGGGGTTATCTCTACTCCCCTTCTTGAACAAAGGGACCACATTTGCTATCCTCCAGTCCTCTGGCACTATTCCTGTAGCTAATGATGACCTAAAAATCAAAGCCAAAGACTCAGCAATCTCTTGCCTGGCTTCCCAGAGAATCCTAGGGTAAATCCCATCAGGCCCCAGGGACTTATCTATTTTCACCTTGTCCAGAATTGCCAACACTTCTTCCCTACGCACCTCAATACCATCTATTCTAATAGCCTGGGTCTCAGCATTCTCCTCCACAATATTATCTTTTTCCTGAGTGAATACTGACGAAAAGTATTCATTTAGTATCTCGCTTATCTCCTCAGTCTCCACACACAACTTCCCACCACTGTCCTTGACTGGCCCTACTCTTACCCTAGTCATTCTTTTATTCCTGACATACCTAGAGAAAGCTTTTGGGTTTTCCTTGATCCTACCTGCCAAAGACTTCTCATGTCCCCTCCTTGCTCGTCTTAGCTCTCTCTTTAGATCCTTCCTCGCTTCCTTGTAACTATCAAGCGCCCCAACTGAAACTTCACGCCTCATCTTCACATAGGCCTCCTTCTTCCTCTTAACAAGAGATTCCACTTCTTTGGTAAACCATGGTTCCCTCGCTCGACCCCTTCCTCCCTGCCTGACTGGTACGTACTTATCAAGAACATGCAATAGCTGTTCCTTGAACAAGCTCCACATATCCAGTGTGCCCAACCCTTGCAGCCTACTTCTCCAACCTACACATCCTAAGTCATGTCTAATGGCATCATAATTCCCCCAGCTATAACTCTTGCCCTGCGGGGTATACTTATCCCTTTCCATCACTAACGTAAAGGTCACCGAATTGTGTTCACTGTTTCCAAAGTGCTCACCTACCTCCAGATCTAACACCTGGCCTGGTTCATTACCCAAAACCAAATCCAATGTGGCCTCGCCACTTGTTGGCCTGTCAACGTATTGTGTCAGGAAACCCTCCTGCACACATTGTACAAAGAACGACCCATCTAATGTACTCGAACTATGTCTTTTCCGGTCAATATTTGGAAAGTTAAAGTCTCCCATAACAACTACCCTGTTACTTTCGCTCTTTTCCAGAATCATCTTCGCCATCCTTTCCTCTACATCCCTAGAACTATTAGGTGGCCTATAGAAAACTCCCAACAGGGTGACCTCTCCTTTCCTGTTTCTAACCTCAGCCCATACTACCTCGGAAGAAGAGTCCCCATCTAGCATCCTTTCCGCCACCGTAATACTGTCCTTGACTTGCAGCGCCACACCTCCCCCTCTTTTGCCCCCTTCTCTGAGCTTACTAAAACACCTAAACCCCGGAACCTGCAACAACCATTCCTGTCCCTGCTCTATCCATCTCTCTGAAATGGCCACAACATCGAAGTCCCAGGTACCAACCCATGCTGCCAGTTCCCCTACCTTATTTCGTATACTCCTGGCATTGAAGTAGACACACTTCAAACCACCTACCTGAACACTGGCACCCTCCTGCGAAGTCAAATCTGTGCTCCTGACCTCTATACTCTCAATCTCCCGTACCCCAAAACTACAATCCAGGTTCCCATGCCCCTGCTGAATTAGTTTAAACCCCCCCAAAGAGCACTAACAAATCTCCCCCCCAGGATATTGGTGCCCCTCAGGTTCAGATGTAGACCATCCTGTCTATAGAGGTCCCACCTTCCCCAGAAAGAGCCCCAGTTATCCAGAAATCTGAATCCCTCCCGCCTGCACCATCCCTGTAGCCACGTGTTTAATTGCTCTCTCTCCCTATTCCTCATCTCACTATCACGTGGCACGGGCAACAACCCCAGAGATAACAACTCTGTTTGTTCTCGCTCTGAGCTTCCATCCTAGCTCCCTAAAGGCCTGCCTGACATCCTTGTCCCCTTTCCTACCTATGTCGTTAGTGCCAATGTGGACAACGACTTGGGGCTGCTCCCCCTCCCCCTTAAGGACCCGGAAAACACGATCCGAGACATCACGTACCCTTGCACCTGGGAGGCAACATACCAAACGTGAGTCTCTCTCACTCCCACAAAATCTCCTATCTGTGCCCCTGACTATTGAGTCCCCAATTACTAATGTTCTACTCCTTTCCCCCCTTCCATTCTGAGCAACAGGGACAGACTCCGCGCCAGAGGCCCATACCCCATGGCTTACCCCTGGTAAGTCGTCCCCCCCACAAGTATCCAAAACGGTATACTTGTTACTCAGGGGAACGACCGCAGGGGGTCCCTGCACTGACTGCTTCTTCCCAGTCCCTCTTACAGTTACCCATCTATCTCCAGTCTTTGGTATAACTACTTCCCTGAAGCTCCTATCTATGACCCCCTCTGCCTCCCGAATGATCCGAAGTTCATCCAGCTCAAGCTCCAGGTCCCTAACACGGTTTTTGAGGAGCTGGAGTTGGGTGCACTTCCCACAGATGAAATCAGCAGGGACACTGACGGCGTCCCTCACCTCAAACATTCTGCAGGAGGAACAGTTTACTGCCTTCCCTGACATCACCTCTAGATTTAAAAGAAAACAAGAAAAAGAAAAAGAAAAAGAAAAAGAAAGGAAGAACTTACCTCATATTCCCTCAAACCCTGCTGCCGCTGAAAGGTAAGCAAATTTAAAGGCACTCACTCACCTCCAGGAACATTCGGATGGTAAATCGCAAAACCTGCGAGACGGCTCGCAGTGGCAAAGTTGTTAGGTGTGTGTCTGGTCCTAAATTCGCTTTTGAAAAAAAAAATGAGGGGAGTCACAGGGTATGACTTGGCCATTCATTTAAGGGACAATTGGAATGAGAGGACAGATACACTAACATTACAGGTATTAAACTAATTATTGACAGATACTGTGCTTGATCCCATAGCTTTCGAACGTTTGAAGGAAGGATCAGAGCAAGATCAGCAATACAAAAGGACAGAAGGAAGAGAAGGAAGAAGACCACGATGAAGAACTGCATGCTTTTAGTTACTGTTTTTGTATTTTTGCACCCGGACGCAAACCATTTTTCCCCTATGACCCCCGCCGTTAATGTTTCCCACACACCGACTTCTCAAAGCCCAGTAATGAACAGCAAGGGCCAGACCTGGTGCACAAAATTCATGAACTGGTACTCACTTTCGTATGTCATTGAATCACTTTTGGTGATTGCAGTTCTCTGCATCATAGTGCAGACCCTCAGGATGAGGAAATGGAAAGGAAAGCCTCCCGCTCTTGCGCCTCAACCATTTACAGAGTACAATCCCCTATTTTCGGATTCCACCAATCCCCCCAACCCATTGATGTATAATAAAAGATTTAATTTAATACGATCTGTAAATAAAGATTATTGCGGATGTATTATAATGTTCTACGCTCGACTGCCGAGTCAGAAAACGAAATGTAAAGATACTGCTGTGTGAATGAGTAAGGGTTTAGAATGTTATAGGATGTTTAAACGTGAGATGAGAACAGTTTATTGCGATAGTTAGAGGTTCCCGATTCGAATTAGTAATGCATGTCCCCTTTGACATAGCGCCAATCAGAAAATGTTAGTTAAAAGTTTTTTTTGCCATAGTTGAGGAAAGAATAGAAGCCATGGAACTCGCTGAGGTCAGGGAACACAAAGACAATGTACTTAGGTGATCCTTCATGATTTCTCATGAGGATCACAAGGAGGGAGTGTAGCCACCTGGGGTGGCCACTGCCCAACACAAAATGGAAGATTGCAAGGAATGCAGAGAAAATGGGCATGTTGTAAAGCAAGCAGCTTGCAAGGCGGTTGTATATTGGGACGACTGCAGAAACCTGTTTTGACTGTTGCAGAAACCAGACAGCACTATGAAAAGAAACCAGTTAACATACTAATGAGGTAATACCGGGCGAGTCCCAGATACAATGGACACAAGTTAAGCACAAATCAATACATTCTATGAAAGGCCAGACCCTGTGGCGCCAGAGAATCCCAAAACAATAGGTCCCAAGAACCGCCCCAGTGACCGAGGAACTGCCCTATGATTGGGGGGTTCAAACATATCGATTGGGAAGAGACCCAATCGATTCCAAGCAGGTAAGGGAGTCCGCCCAAAGGGGCGCGGACCCCCTGGGACCTATAAAAGAAAGGTCCCACACATGGTTCAGTCTCCTGTCTCCTGGCTCCTGTCTCCTACTCCAGCCGTCAAGCAGCAGCCACCAACAAGTAAGTGCCTAACGACGACCGCTACCAGAAGTAGGCACCCCTGACCCCCTTTTCAATTGATAACAATCTGAATTCTGCAGACCAGAGAAGAGCAAGAGGCCTTGTTCCCTGACCCAGCAGTTCCTTCGAGATAAGTATTAGTTGTTTAGCGGTAGGAGTAAGTTTAATCCTTTAGCGTGTGCATGGGTAGTTATTATAATTGTATTATAATAAACTCTAGTTGTTTGGACTTACTAATTGGTGTATGGTTTTATTGCTTTGAACTTCACCTTGAAGCTTATGGCGGTGTCTTAACGGCACCTGGCGACTCCAGAGCTTAGAACAAGAAACAGAGCCAAATTGAGTGTTAAGCACACTCACCCAGAACGTCCAACAGGGGACATGCCCATGGCCAGAGCTGAGTGAGCGTCACGGGGAGGTTGAGGGGAATGCCTGGAGAGATGGGCAAAAGGTCCAGAGGTCATCCCGCATTACGGTAGGAAGTGACAGAGGCATCATAATGGTTGTGCAAATACGTGTTTAATGTGCTCTACAGTACCCCACTCCCAGTGGTGCTGCCTCTCCACCCCCCAATCCCCAGCCCCTACTTACCCCCACCACTCCCTTCCCCCTCCCCCAGTGCCTTCAGTGATGCTCAATGTGCTTTGCCCTCATAGCTCTACAACTACATTTAAATGTTTCCCCAGGGTGCACATCTGAGGTGGAGGCAGCCAGCTGTTTACATCGTCCCATGGCTTTTGATGCCCTTGGCGGGCTTACTCTGGCGGCTCTGGGGCTGGAGGTCCCCGGCTCAATTCTCAGTGGCACATGCACAGCCGTGCCTCCCTGTCCCGTGTGCTGACCTCGAGACACAGCCTCATCAGAGGGGTGGAACTCGGGAGTGCTGGTGGCCACCGTCCCTACTCCATGGGACGGGTCTGGGTTGGCACTCAGCACCCCCTCCTGCCGATCGGTGCCCATAGGGCATCTGGGGTTCACCTTGGAACAGAGGGGCTGCTGGTTCGAGCCCTAACTTCCCCTGAGTCATCTGGCTCTGCCAGCCCTGGCGGCTCCCCAATGGTCTGCATCATTGTGTCGACACCCTCAGTGATGCTCCTCAGTGACTGGGACACGTTCCCCAGTGACCGGGCCATGCTCTGCAGCGCCTCAGTCATGTCCACGTGTGACTGGAACAACCTCTGCAGCGTCTTCGCCAGTCCCATCTGAGATTGGGACATGTCCCGCAGAACCTCATCAACGCCAGTCTGGTACTGGGTGACAACCCGCAGTGAGTCGAACAATCTGCCGAGACCTTCAGCCATGGCCGTCACCGACTGAGCAACACCTTGGACACCTCCACTCATGGTGCCAACGTTGTGCACGAGGCTCTCCACTGCGGTCGCCACCCTAGCAATGTTGGACTCGGTGCCACGTATTGCCGGCGCCATCACCTGCACCCGTAGACGCTGGGACTCCTCCAAGCGGCTACGGACCTGTTGGAGAGACGCTGACATCTCTCTCTGAATGTGCTGGCCATACCCCATTGTCTCGATCAGCTCCGAGTACCTCTGTACCACATGCTCAGCGTCAGGCTGGGGCCCAGCTGGGTCCAGCAGACCTCTGATTGCTCTGTCAACTGGGGGTTCCTGCCTCCACCAGATTGTGCTCAGAAGCCTGTCCACCAACATTTCCCACAGAGGTGCGTGTATCTGCGCTGGTGGAGGGTGGGGATGACAGCTGCGTCGTGACTATAACAGTTGCATCCTCGGAGCTCTCTTCTGATGTGTTCTACTCGGGGTCAGGAGAGGGTGCCGCCTGGGAAGTGCCGGCACCGTCGGCTGGGGGACCTGCGGGAGAATGCATTGTGGTTAGTGGGGGAGATGGGTCAGTCAGTCAGTAAGACAATAACAACTCGTGTTTGACAGGCTCCCCCAGTGGTTCCATTGTCGGCCTCGCTGGGCCGAGCGCCGGGAAGCTTGTGGCAATTCTCACTCGCTACCACTTCTCCAGAGAATTGCGCCCTAAATATTGTAAGGTCGATCCAAAGCGCATCCATGAGTTCAGAAACATATCTCAACAATATTTTCCACATGTTCAGAGGATGCCTTGAATGTCCACCCCAGCACAAATTTAACAGCAATGAGGTTGCCAGCTGCTATCAAATTTCTCTGAGATCACATAGCGGAAAGAATACTGAAAGGATAGTCTTTGATAACTTCAAAGTCTCCCTAATAAGCTCCAAATTCAAGCCGTTTAATGCAACTAATATGCTGCTGGACAAAATGCCTTCAAATGTCTATTTTTGTGCAGCCATAGTGAAGCTGGCGATTAATAAGCATTGTTTCTTTAAATAGACTTGCCAAAATAAATCCAGATGTGGGATACGTCTGGGAACGATGCAAAATAATGTGCGGTGCAGATATGTTCAATTCACAAGAACGTTTCTGGGTGCTGAAATGTATTTCTTTAATTTCCTGTGCCAGTGTGCACTCAGCTGGTTATGTTAGTGGTCACGTGTGTCACAGTTTATGGCAGTAAGAGAAGGGGGGGTACGAACATGTCCAGTTCCACGCTGAGAAAATGTTATCTGGGGCTGATAGCAAGAACACTGCTGCTGACTGCCGTAATGACAATTGGGATATACACCATCTCACATGCAGTATAAGGGTCTTTGGTTTCTCATTTTTCTTATATATTTGTATAGATTCTACAGATGTGTCGCTGCAGCAGGCAAGATACCAACCAGAAAGCTTGTGTCATACTCCACAGAATTATCCACAGTGCCCAGGCAGTCATCTAACTGACTGAGACCTGTGCAGACGACATCCAATAATCCTTCAGACACCAAGGACCGCAGATCGTGCTCGATCTCAGCCAAGCCACTAACCCAGCACTGGATATAATTCAGCCCACGTTTGCAGAATTAAAATGAAGTGCAGATTGTGTTCCTGAACTTGGTCTGAGAATTTAATAGCGAAAGGTGGATTGTGTCGCAACCCCAAAATTGTTTAAAGAAGCCTAACTGTTTAATTCAACAGGTATTCAGTAAACAGCATGGGAGAGAAGTTGGCTTCTCCAGGGGTGGGCGGGACACAATTAACCCCTGCCCAGTCATTATGCTGCAAGCAACATGTTAAATTGGTGCCGCCTGCTGATCTAAATGATCTGTTTGCGGTGCACTATTTAATGGTAGCCTGTCCCTCTTAGAGAGAGGTACTTTGTGGCTTCAGAAAGTTATGGCAGTCATTTGAATGCTGATTCTGTCCTTTGATGCTTTCAGAAACAGCAGAACCTATGGGGGACGATGCACATAGCTTTGCTGTCACTGTACCGGAGGTCTTGGTGAAGGAGGACGAAGCGAAGAGAGACATCCTTTATCCAGAGGAGGGAGGATTCAATCAAATGCTCAGGAAGTAGTGGGAAGGTCAAAAGCAGCCTGGAAGGAGCCAGGAGCATAACAGTTAAGAGTCACAGTCACCTGCACAAGCTGCAAACAATGTTCTCCTTGTCCAGCATTGAGGTTGTCATTGTGGTTACAGCAGTTGACACATTTCAGTCACGGTCTCTCTCGGTAAACCAAACACATCTCAAGCATTGACCCTCACAAAAATTGAGGCAAGAGAATTGCTCCATAAAGACCCACTACAGCTAGGGTTTCATACAGAGAGGGCAACCCCCCCTCTCCTCCTGCCTCTTATTACAGTTTGCAATGCTCTGCATGACCTCTCTCCATTCTCCCAGTCATGCTGAATTCCAAAACAAATGCCTACTCGGCCACCCGTGTCTGGGAGCAACTTATTTCAGCACAAGCTTTTAAACAAACAGAAAATAATTCAGCACCAGTCAGATTAAACTCCTTGTAAACTAGTCAAACTTTAGCCAAATAGAATGTAATGTGCGGTTTAAGCACAAGGACTGCAGAAAGGTTACAAAATAAGGTTGCTTTATTCCACCAGCATCAAAGCTATAAAATCCCTCAAGGGAAATTTAACATCAAGGAACAAACTATTCAAAGAGAATATTCCCGGCCAGTGCCCCAGATCTCTGACCTATTCATGGACTCCGCTCCTTCACCAATCTTGAACTGTTGCTCCAGCTCTTGGCTGCACCCAGGCTCTCCTCTCTCTCCATGACGCTTCTCAGACTCAGGGGTGCTTCCAGTCCGTCTTCAATTTCCCTTCCTGGATTTTTAGCCGCCATCAGGGGCTCTATACATGGTCTTAGCTCCTACCACACTGCCACTCATAAGCCCGAGACATATCCTTGCTGCTTTCTCCCTTGCTTCATGGCATCGAGTTCCACCCCTCAGACGGTCAAAGGCACTCCTTCCTCTCTGCAGGGAGTGTCCAACAGGAGCTGGGCAATTCCCCTGCTCAAGTGGTCACCATTGTCCCACCATTGTCACCAGCTGCCAGACACCCCGTTACAGTAGGAAAACTCCAAACACACGTGCAAGTGCACTAGACACCAGAAGAAATAATCCTCAACTTACCTGTAAGTAGTTAATGATTCCTTTAAGTAGCATTGGCATGGAGTCGTTCATGTCCTTGAATGTTGTCCCCAGCCATAAGACTGGAGTTAGAGCATGGTGTGGTGAATTATAAACCTCAGTAATTCACACTGTATTGTACCACATGTATTGAGCCTGTACTCTGTACCGGATTGTGTGTAATCGCGCAGCCCTGCCCATAGGGGGAGATGAGGAGTTTGTACTGGGCTCCACCCTTGGCTCCGCCTATGGCTTCGCCCATGGCTCCTCCCCCAGCCGCAAGTATAAAGATCAGTGCTGTGAGCCTGCTGCCAGTTCATCTCGAGTTCATCTCGTCACAGGCAGGCTCTGTTGTAAGACGATTAAAACCACTGTTCACTTCTAACCACGTGTCGCGTGAATCGATGGTCTCATCACATGGCACTTAGACATGACAGCACCAGAATCGTATCAGTGTTGAAAACTGATTGACATCATAATCTGCCTTCTCTACAGGCTGCTAAAGGTCATTAAATGCATGCACAAACCCTTTTACCAAGATGGCGTCCAGACGTACATCCAATTGGATACTGCAGAGCCCAAATTCTGCAGTCCCCCAAGTCAAATGAAAAGCTTTCTACATAAAATAATTTATTTTTAGCATGGAATTTTGCAAGTTAGTTTGCATACTTGATTTTATTGAATCGATGACGCCTTCACCATTCTGTTCAGCGAATCACAGAATTATTGCATTGACACAATAATGGGCAGGCTTTTCCATCCAGCGAGCTGGAATTGTGATCGTGCGGAGAATCAGGTGTCAGATGAAAGTTGAGGCCGGCGCCGGGTGCAAAATGGAGCACTATGCCTTGTGCCTCAATGAAATGAAATGAAAATCGCTTATTGTCACAAGTAGGCTTCAAATGAAGTTACTGTGAAAAGCCCCTAGTCACCACATTCCGGTGCCTGTTCAGGGAGGCTGGTACAGGAATTGAACCGTGCTGCTGTCCTGCCTTGGTCTGCTTTAAAAGCGAGCTACTTAGCCCTGTGCTAAACCAGCCCCTTCAATGGCGGCGTGAACACATTCTACGTCCATGCCAGCGTAGGCATGCACAAGTGTACATGGGTCCGAATCAGTAGTCACCGGCCTCCCGTGATGCTCTGCCTTTGCCAGCCAGAAGTGACGCCAACGCGGTTCACTTGTGGTAGTTAAAGATGGGGACCGGGCACCGTGACTACTGAGGGAGAGAGAGGAGGTAAGAAAAGATTCCAATGGTGCAACATTGGGCTGACAGTTGTGCCACAGGCTGGGGTCATCTTCTAGGGCCAGGGGGAGTGCAGTGGAGAACTCAGAAGACGGGCTGTGGGTTCAGGGTGCCCCCGGGAAAGGGGTGTCCAGGCGCGGACGGACTTTGCCACAGCCTGCAAGGCAGTTGTCTGGCTACACAGTCCATTGAACACCCACTGAGTCCCATATATGTGCAGAGTGCCACTGGCCATATTGGATCCTGCCCCAGGCCACCTCCCGAGGAACCCTCAGACACCAGCCAACCCATCAATAGGATGCACGTGGTCCAGCGCAGCCAGTGGCCCACCAGGTGTTGACATGCCTCAGTGCATCCATCCGATATGCTTCCCCACTACAGGGGGAGCAGGGGGAGAGCAGAGCGCACCCCGAAAAGTGGGCACATGCACCACGGCCTTTGGTACCTACTTTGGCACATGCCCCTCTCAGAGCAGGCGCCCCACTCGTGGCAATATTAGCTAGCCCACCCCGCAGAACCACTCGCCCTCACCAAGCCCCACCTTCTCACTGCGCCCCTGCTCCCATCCATCCTGCTCCCGGACAAATAGTCTCAACCCGTGCATCACACGCAGGACCCACAGCACACCACAGCTATGGTCCCAACACGTGCCCACCCCTTCGCCCAGCCCCATCCATGGGCCCTGCCCGGACACATGCCACTAAGCATGGCACCGGACGGTGGCCACCCCCACCCCACAACAAGGTGCCACCCTGCTGTTGGGGTATCACACGGCCCACCCAAGGAAGACCCCATTGGAGGGCGCAGGACATGGGATGCAGAGCGTAATGCTGATATGGGCAGCGCCAGCCACCAGTACCCATGACAGCAGGCACATGTGGCAGGGTTAGAGTCCCACCGGTACCAGGCACCCATGGGGCCTGGGGTTTTGCGGAAGGCAGAGTGTCGGGGAACACCCGGGGTTCGGGGGTGGGAGGGGTGAGGGGCACATGAGGCGGCAGGAGTTACAGTGCAAGCCAGGGTCACCATAGTGTTGGACCTGGGTGGGTACTTGGAGCACTCACCATGCCACATGTTTGCCCTTAGTCCCCTGCAGACAATGGTTTTTGAAGTCCTGCCAGGAATGGTGAGCATAGCTGGCTGCGGCGTCCCTTGTGGACGCACTGAGGCTGTATGAGCAGGAGATGCTTGGGGAGAACCCAGCAGAACAGGAGTCTGTCCCAGAGGTGCAGGAGCCTGCTGCTGAGACTGGAGAGCCAGCCATCCAACAGGCAAGGAGAAGGTGGGTCGGAGGCGGCGTGTATATCGGCAGCACCTGTCCTTCGAGGACATGCTGGACTGAACGTGTCCCGTCGACTATGGCTGAGCCTCGTATCCATACAATATGCACAATGCATTTATCCTGGCACACTCGTCGGTGTCTGACAACCTTGTGGCCCTCCCTTGGGTGAGGGGTTTGCTCTTGTATGACGGATTTTAAAAGTCCTGCCCTTTAAATCTTTGAAAAAATGTGGAGAGTTTTAAAAAATGATTGCTTGCTATTTACGCTGTGTATAGAAATAGACATAAGGGTTTCCATTACTGAATTAGTGCTGCGTAATTGATTCATAATCATCCATTATCACAGTAGGGTGCCTGTCATTCACAATTTGCTTGACAGCTACAAATGGGTGTATAGCGCATGATCCAATGGGCATACTGCACCTGAAAAGCAGCTTGCCATGGCACAGCATGGCCAATAAATTCCTGGAGACACCACTCCCAGGATCTACCTGGCTCAGAATGCCTCACGAGATCCAATGCTAGTCTCACTCTAATGTCCAGATTCCTGAGCACCTAAGGCTTTGGGATTCACCCCCTTCGCCTCAGAGACTACAAACGGGGACCAAACAGAGGGCACTTGTGGAAGTCTCCCATGGAATCGGGGAGGCCTCCCAGTTGCATGCTCTTTGGGCAGGGTGGTGTCTGTGCAACCTGGGTACCCTGGCAGTGCCAGCTTGGCACCTTGGCAGTGCAAGATTTGCACCCAGACAGTGCCACCTGGGTGCCAGCCTGGCACAGCTAAGGTGCCCAGGTAGCACTATCAGTTGGTATGGGCACTGCCAGGGTGCCAGGTTGACAGGTCAAGGTGCCAAGCTGCCATTTATTGCATGCACGTGATCGGGCCGGGGTGCCCTGCATTGGTATTGAGGCTGGGTGCAGGGGAGGTTGGGCACATAGTGCATTTGGTCTCTGTCCCGATCTTGCATTACACTGGGAAGTGCCGGCGAGTGGAGCTCCTCAGTGTACAAAACAGGACTCTGCACAGCCTCGGCCGCACATTTCTTGCTGAGGCCCCTTATAGAACTTGAACCACATTGTATAAGGGAAACACTCGGCTAAACACACTCGCTATGGGATTTTGTTCCCAATTAGTTGAATCAAGCCCATACTCTTTAAGTAAGACTATGAATTCCAATGCTTGTTGGTATAAGGGATCATGTGCTTGAATAAAATATTTGTTGTTACAAGGTTTTATGTAGTTGAAGGAACTTTTACATGTTGTAAATGCATTTATGTGAATGAGAATGCTATTTCAATATAATGAAATATAATGACGCTTCAGGCGAGATTTTCCCAGCAATCAGCAAAGGCTCATGGTGGAGAGGAAAAGTGGAGTTGAAGCCATTATCATCAAGGGAGGCATTTTCCTCAGCACTTTGAAAAAAAGCCTTGTGTATTTTATTAAACCTACGCTGAATAATGTTCCTCCCTCTGGATTTTCCAAAAAAGTCCCACAAATTATTTCTGCTAACAACTGAGAAGCTCGAGGATCGGGATGCTGTTTTTAAAGGTCACCCCCGCTCACAGCCACAAAACTAGTTAACCCTGGAATCCCTCGGCATCCCTCGGTATCACCCGGCGCTAATCTGGCACCTCTGGTACTACCCAGGCACTGCCCATCACCCTATGGCATCTTGTACTCAAACAGCGACTCTCATCATGGATCTCATGCATCCATTAGTGGGAGACACATATTCCCTCACAGCAACTTTCACAGCTCTACCATCCCATCTGCCATATGGCTCATGCTCCATCCTCTGGTCCTTCTGGGCAGGGCTCACCTTTTTGCATAGCTAGATTGTGGAGGGCACAGCAAACCCTGATCATGCAGGAAGCCCTCTCTAGTACATATTTCCAAGAGTCACCTGAATGGTCCAGGCATCTGAATTGCATCTTCAGCAATCCCATGATCTGCTTTATGAGGGAGTGTGTGGAATCATGAGCTGTGTTTTCCCGCTCCTCGGCACGAGGGTGAGGGCAACCACCAGAATCATCAGCTACTGTTTAAATGGATATTATTATTATCCCCAGCAAACCATCACTGCAGACGTTCTGCATCCAATCATTGCTGTAATGGAAGTTTCCACCATGCACCCCAAGCCCATGACCTGTGAGATGCTCATGCCCCACATAGACCTATACCCACCCCATGTGGAGTCTGTGTGCATTCCCTTTTAGTAAACAATGCGGTATCCCTTTCCTTGTTTGTGAGCTTTTCTCGCAGCCTTGTCAGGTCTATTTCCCTCCTCTCGGTCTCCCCTCTGCCTTTTGTTATGGGAATGTCACTTTAAGAAATGTTTGTCTGCTGAAGTGGCTGCAGTGATGTCAGAGTGTGGGTGGAGCTGAGCTCTGGCTCTGCTTTTTAGTTTCGCTTTGAGGAAAAGCTTGGGTGTGTCTGTGTTTTTTGGTTTCATTTTAGTGTTGCAGCTGAAGCCAACCAAAGAAGGTGTAATTTTGATCTCTCTGCAATCTAAAGGCTATATCTAGATCATTTGGTGAATTCAGAGTGATAACTGCCCTCAGTGGAGAATTTAAACCTGATGTGCTTCTGTAAAAAGGATTTTTGTCTCCTGGATGTTAAAAGGAAAGTTTAAAGATTACTTAAGAGTGGTGTATTCATTGGGGGATGTATTTGAATTGATGGTTGCTAAGATATTCGCTGTATGTTTTAAAAAGGTTAACTGAGTTCATAGAATAAACATTGTTTTGCTTTAAAAATTACTTTTAAATTTCTGCTGCGCCACACCTGTAGAGTGGGACATGTGCTCCCCATACCACAATCTAGTAAAAGTCGTGGGTCAGGTGAACTCCATGATACACTTTGGGGTTCTCTAAACCCTGGCCCATAACACTTTCATTGTTCATCATCCTCATCCACCTCATTGCACCTCTGCCTGCCATTGTGCCTCCTTGCACTACCCCACTTCCACCCTTCCTCCTGGCCTTGCACAGCCATCCGTCCACATTTCCCCTCTTGTTTTTGTTCAGCCCTCGGCACCTCGTACCTCATCCCCAGTCAAACTTCAGTTAATTGCGGTGGAGAGCCACGAGTCAGTGCTGTCCATAAAGACCAACTCGGCATTGAGCTGGATGGCATGAAGCAATATGCACCAGCAGAATGGCATTCAACGCAACAGGAACAGGAAACGTGCCTCAACGACTACCGCCCAGTAGCATTGACATCTATCATTATGAAATGCTTCGAGAGATTGGCCATGAGACTCATCAACTCCAAACTTCCAGACTGCCTTGATCTACTGCAATTTGCAAACCACCACAACTGGTCCACAGCAAACTCAATTTCCCTGGCCCTACACTCATCCCTGGAGCATCTCGACAACAAGGACTCCTATCTTAGACTCCTATTCATTGATTACAGCTCCAACTTCAACACCATAATCTCACCCAAGCTCATATCAAAGCTCAAAACCTTGGGCTTGGCTCCTCCCTCTGCAAACTGGATCCTCGACTTCCTGACCCACAGACCACAAACAGTAATCATAAACAACAACACCTCCTCCACAATAGTCCTAAACACCAGGTCCCCGCAAGGCTGCGTACTTAGCCCCCTACTATAGTCCCTATGCACACACAACTGTGTGGCAAAATTTGGCACCAACTCCATCTACACGTTTGCGGATGACACGAATGTAGTGTGTCGGATCTCGAACAATGATGAGTCAGAGTACAGGAGGGAGATAGAGGGCGGGTTTCTCTGTCCCACCACACCAGATTTCGGCCAGCTGGTCAATGGGGTTTCCCATTGTGGGGCAGCCCCACGCCGTCAGGAAACCCCTGGGCTGCCGGCAAAACAGAGAATCCCGATGGCGGAGAATCCAGCCCAGGGACCCTAGTAGCGTGGTGTAATGACAATAATCTCTCCCTAAAATTCAGCAAAACTAAGGAGCTGTTCATTGACTTCAGGAAGCAAGGCACCGTATATACCCCTGTCTGCATCAATGGTGCAGAGGGGGAGATGGTTGACAGCTTAAAATTCCTAGTTGTGCACATCACCAACAATCTGTCCTGATCCGCCCACGTCTACGCTATGACCAAGGAATCACAACGGCGCCTATACTTCCTCAGGAAACTAAGGAAATTCAGCATGTCCACATTGACTCTTACCAATTTTTACGGATGCACCATAGGAAGCATCCTAGCTGGCTGCATAACAGCCTGGCATGGTAACTGCTCGGCCCAAGACCATAAGAAACTACAGAGTCGTGAACACAGCCCAGTCCATCACGCGAAAACGCCTCTCATCCATTGACTCTATCTACATTTTCCGCTGCCTTGGGAAAGCGGGTAGCATAATCAAAGACTCCTCCACCCGGGTTATTCACTCTTCCAACTTCTTCTGCCGGGCAGTGATACAAAGGTCTGAGAACAGGCACTAATAGATTCAAAAACAGCTTCTTCCTTGCTGTTACCAGACTCCTGAATTACACCCTTATGGACTGATCTGACCTCTTTACGCATCTTCTCTACTGAGTAATACTACACTCCATATGCTTCACACGCTGCCTGGGTTTATGTATCTATATTGTGTATTTATATATGCCCTATGTTTTTTTTTCATGGATTGGACGATCTGTATGTACTGTATGCAGATCAATACTTTTCACTGTACCTCAGTACACGTGACAATAAATCAAATCAATCAATAAATTAAATAGTTTCCTCCAGGTGCTCCGGTTCCTCCCACAAGCCCGAAAGACATGCTGTTAGGTGACTTGGACATTCTGAATTCTCCCTCTGTGTACCCGAACAGGCGCCGGAGTGTGGCGACGAGGGGATTTTCACAGTAACTTCATTGCAGTGTTAATGTAAGCCTACTTGTGATACTAATAAAGATGATATTTTTAAAAATCAATCAGTGCAGCACCATGGCAGATAGACGACGTATGTTGCACTCACCTCAAAGTCTCATGTGAACTGAGGTCTGCCTTTTTTAAGAGTTTGAGGCTGATGTGATTTCGCAATGGCGTGACGCAAGGTTAGAATGCGTGAAATTTCAGAGAGCAGCTGTTTAAAATGAGCATTCATGAGATGCAAATGAATACGAATGCGTTGACGCCGCCAGAGAGCAGGAGAACCAACCTACCATTAACCCACCAGTGGGTTTCCAATTTTCTGACTCCCACTGGATCCTCCTCCTCCGCACCCCCACCAAACTCACTGCGGGCGGATGGTAAAATTCCACTCAATGTTTCAGGTTAATGTCCCTTCATGAGAACCTTCATTACGCCCAGGTTGGAACCTGATTTACCAGATTTCCTAGCGAGCCGCACTGCATTCCCAATAAAATTACACCAGGAGAAGTCCACTGAGGTCATAGAGGTTCAAGGCCAAAATGCTTTTCCATTATACATATCACGTGTCACGTTTTCCAACCATTATTATTTCAAACAAGTAATATATTGAAATACAATGAGGCAATTGATATAGTATTGTATCAATCTATTTTAGCTTATCCTTCTCTTTTAGGTTCTGCACCCAACGCCAGCTCCCTGTAGACAATGGGCAGACAACTTACTCCTAGGCCTATTTTGAATTTGTTCTTGAGGCACATAACGGGGAAATGCTTGGCTATGATGATGTTCCTGGCCTCTGCTCAACTTCTTCCCATGAGAGTGCAGCTGAGCTTGGGAGTTTACTCATTTTCAAGTGCACTGCACCACACACATATGAGCATTTGTTTTTAATCAGACTTTGATTTTCTTTGGTTTAGGAAGCAGGCATCCAATCGAGTCCTCAGTTTGAATTACCTGCCGGTGTTTCCCTGTAGTAACTGTTTCTCACATTGCTTGTGTCCTTGTGCATTTTATTAAGCCTACGCCGAATAATGTTCCTCCCTCTGGATTTTCCAAAATAAGTTCCTGCCAACCATGTGTCATTCCACCCACAGTGCTTCATTCCAAAGTTCCTTTTTTTTCACACAGAACAAAAAAGCTAAACGTCCCCACAAGTGCTGCAGTCTCCACAGCTGCGATCATAGGTTTCTGTCATTGCTGGTAGCCCCTAGGAAACCGAGAAGAATGTTCACAATAATAATCTACTCATTCTGGGTGATGAGCTACATTTGGTATGAGATATTGCTGGTAAGTTGTGTTCTTATTTTGTCTTTATTAGTTACAGTATTATTCAGAGGTTTCCTTGATCGCACAGAAGTTCTGCTTTCTGGAATTGGGTGGATCAACATGTTAAGGTCTGATCTGTTGCTTCTGAAACTTGCGTTCCAGTAGAGTGCAGACTATTAGGAGTCTTAATTTTGTGTTAACTGCTAAATCAACATTATTCTCTCTCTAGCATTACTGCTTGTGGATAATTTTGGTTCCGTTCCAGTTCCACTGTAAGCAATTCATAGATTTTCCAGAAATTTAATATACAGAAAAGGAAGATTGACTCAAAACAACACCATTCTACAATGGAATAATGTTCGGGTTAGAAAACTCTTCGATAACAATGTCTGTATTAATATTCTTGTGGTCCACATGCTCGCCTTTAGAGCCATGTAGAGTATTTTTAGAACTTTCCCTCCAGAGATTATGGAGAGTTGAGGTAGAGTCTCTGAGAACAGAGACTCCTTTAATCTTTCAACACGTTACTAAACAACTACCAAACTGCACCACAATATGCTATTTTGAGGTGCATTCATCTTCATCTGTCATAACAGAATTAATTGAAAGGCCTGGGGTGCAAATTCATGTGGAAAAAAGAGGTTACATTCACAGCACAAGTGGCTCATAGTTAAGGGTTAAGTGGTGCTAAATTATCAATTACTGAAGGAGACTATAAGGTTGCTGATAAATAGGAATGGGAAAGTTTGCTCCAGGATACTTTTCCAAATTTAATGTAAATTGTCAGGGCACAGTATACAGACAATGACACTGTGTTAAAAATGAAGGCAGTGTTCCCCACAGAATGTTCCAATTTATAATTCCACCATAAGGTTTTCTTTGCTCTTTCAAATTTCACTCATTTTAATGAATTAATTGAGTGCATTAATCAGAAAATGCCTTTGGTAAAATAGGATGTGCAGTAGTTTTATACTTTCCTGGGCCTCATCGATTGATATGAAATAGGTTTCATATAGAGTGCTTCCGCATACATTGTTGTATAGACTTCCGCTGTGGTTAAAAAGTTCCTTGTTACTTTATGCTTTTGGTTAGATGCAGGCTTGACTGTAACTCCTTTCCCCTTTCGAACAATAGAGGCCTGGAATTCTTGCCAGAAGGTAATGGAAGAACATGATTGTGGTTAAAATGAATACTTCCTATCCCCTGTACTGGAAAGGAAGAAAGAAAGAATTTATATAGCATGTTATTATATTTCTCAGCATATTCAATGCATGTCATATGCATTCCAATGGATTGGATTTTGCGATAAAAAATAACAGCTTTCACCGGATTAATGTGTAAATTGGACAGCAACTTTTAGTGAGCACACATGAGCCATTTAGTGCTTAAAGTAAAGATGTTATTGCCCAAAATACCCTGCTCATCCTAAAGCTAGGCGATTCTTGCTACCTTGCCATCTGTGAGGTTTAGCTCACAGATATGAACTAAACATGCCTGGAAAGGTTAAGGCTTGTCTATTCCAGAGTAAGTCTCTTTTATTGGTGTGGTAGACATTAAAAAATAAATGTAACAAGTGTGGTGTTTCAGTCCATCACATTTTATTAGTTGGAGATTTTTTAAAAATAAAAATGACCATTTTCTTTTGCTTTTTATTTCTATCTCCTTTTTTTCTCTCAATTCAATTTCTTCCATCTCTTTATTTTGCTTTCCGTATCTGATTTTACATTGGGTTTAATATTTGATTGACAAGGTATTGGCATGGATAGAGGATTCACTGACTGGCAGAAGGCAGAGAGTACAGATAATGGGGTCTTTTTCAGGATGGCAGTTTCGCAGTGGTGTTTCGCAGTGATCGGTTTTGTGACCATAGCTATTCATGATACACATTGACAGTCAGGAATAAGAAACTGAGGGTATTGTTGCTAAGTTTGCAGGTGATACAAAGCTATGTAGTGGGACAGGTAGTGTTGAGGAAGCGGGGAGGCTGCAGAAGGACCTGGACAGGCTAGGAAAGTGGGCAAAGAAGTGGCAGATGGAATACAGTGTGGAAAAGTGTGAGGTTATGCACTTTGGTCAGAAGAATAGAGACATGGACTATTTTTTAAATGGGGAACGGCTTCGGAAATCAGAAGCACAGAGTGACTTAGGAGTCCTAGTTCAGGTCTCTTAAAGATTAACATGCAGGTTCAGTTGGCAGTTAGGAAGGCAAATGTTAGCATTCTTTCGAGAAGGCTAGAATGCAAGAGCAGGGATGTACTTCTGAGGCTGTATAAGGCTCTGGTCAGACCCCATTTGGAGTAATGTGAGCAGTTTTGGGCCCCGTATCTAAGAAAAGATGTGCTTAACTTGAAGGAGGCCCAGAGGACGTTCGCAAGAATGATCCCGGGAATGAAGAGTTTGTCATATGAGGAGTGGTTGAGGGCTCTGGGTCTGTACTCGATGGAATTTAGAAGGAAGAGGGGTGATCTCATTGAAACTTGCTGAATACTGAGAGGCCTGGATGAAATGGACGTGGAGTAGATCTTTCCACCAATAGGAGGGACCCGAGGGCACAGCCTCTGACTGAAGGAACGATCCTTTAAACTGAGATGAGGAGCAATTTTTTCAGCCAGAGGGTGGTGAATCTGTGGAACCCTTTGCCACAGAAGGCTGTGGAGGCCAAGTCACTGAGTGCCTTAAGACAGAGATAGATAGGTTTTAATTAATAAGTGGATCAGGGGTTACGAGGAGAAGGCAGGAGAATGGGAATGAGAAACATTTAAGACCATAAGACACAGAAGTAGAATTAGGCCATTCAGCCCTTCTAATCTGGTCTGCCATTCAATCATGGCTATGTTTCTCATTTCAGCCATGATCGAATGGTGGAGAAGACTTGATGGGCCGAATGGCCTAATTCTGCTCCTATATCTAATGGTCTTATGGCACTTCCTGGTTCATATTCTGTGCCGCCCACTAACAATTCTTCAATCGGATTGGTAAACAAGACGCACAGTTGTTTTCCCTATTACAGAAGACTCAGATCCCTTGTAGGCGGTGCTGTGATTTTGATGATTGGCTGGCAGGAACAGAGAGTACAAAACCCCAAAGAACGGTGTGACCAAGAACAACTCTATTGAACAGCTGGTGCCGTCCCTTCATTGCTGTATGCACAATCTGACCCAAGGAATTATTTCAATGTTACCATTGCTAATTGGGTAAATGTGGCAACCATCTTACTTACAACAGTATCCCACAAACAGCAATGACAAGAATGACCAATTCATTTGTTTTTGGTGATGTTAGTACCAAACGAACAATGTTTGTTGTGGTTCTGAGAAGAATATATATTTCAAATGCCTTTTCGAAATGGCAATTAATGTGAAATTATGATACTTCTGTTGTGGGACCCCAGAATCATTCAAGATGTGTGCCTGGATTATATATTTTGTCAGCTTTATCTGAGCATTTTACACAGCATGGGAATTAAAGATAAAGGCTGGAATTCTGCATTACCACAACTTCCCCTGCCCCCCCCCCCCCCCCCCCCCCCGACCCCCACCCATACGAGCACACACACTCACACTCACAGCACACACACTCACACTCACAGCACACACACTCACACTCACAGCACACACACTCACACTCACAGCACACACACTCACACTCACAGCACACACACTCACACTCACAGCACACACACTTACACTCACACTCACAGCACGCACACTCACACTCACAGCACGCACACTCACAGCATACACACACACTCACAGCATACACACACACTCACAGCATACACACACACTCACAGCATACACACACACACTCACAGCATATACACACACTCACAGCACTCACACACACACAGCATACACACACACTCACAGCACGCACACACACTCACAGCACGCACACTCACAGCACACACACACACTCACAGCACACACACTCACACTCACAGCACGCACACTCACACACACACTCACAGCACACACACACACACTCACAGCACACACACACACACAGCACACAAACACACTCACAGCACACACACACTCACAGCACACACATACACTCACAGCATACACATACACTCACAGCACTCACACACACACTCACAGCACACACACATACACTCACAGCACACACATACACTCACAGCACACACACACTCACAGCACACACACACTCACAGCACACACACACTCACAGCACACACAGCACACACACACTCACGGCACACCACACACACTCACAGCACACACACTCACAGCACACACACACACACAACACTCACAGCACACACACACACTCACAGCACACACCACACAGCACACACACACACACACTCACGGCACACACACACACACTCACAGCACACACACTCACAGCACACACACACACACTCACAGCACATACACACACACACACTCACAGCACACACACACACTCACAGCACACACACACACACACCACACTCACAGCACACACACACACTCACAGCACACACACACACTCACAGCACACACACACTCACAGCACACACACATACACTCACAGCACACACACATACACTCACAGCACACACACATACACTCACAGCACACACACATACACTCACAGCACACACACATACACTCACAGCACACACACGCACACACACACTCACAGCACACACACAGACCCACAGCACACAGACACACTCGCAGCACACACACACACACACACACCCACACTCACAGCACACAGACACACACACACACACTCACAGCACACACACAGACTCACCGCACACAGACACACTCGCAGCACATACACACACTCGCAGCACACACACACACACACACTCACAGCACACACACACACTCGCAGCACACACACACACACACACTCACAGCACACACACACACTCGCAGCACACACACACACACACTCACCACACACACACTCACCCACACACACACTCACAGCACACACACACACACACACCACACTCACAGCACACCACACACACTCACAGCACACACACACACTCACAGCCACACACACACACTCACAGCACACACACTCACTCACAGCACACACACATACACTCACAGCATACACACACACTCACAGCATACACACACACTCACAGCACACACACACACTCACAGCACACACCACACTCACAGCACACACACACACTCACAGCACACACACACACTCACAGCACAACACACACTCACAGCACACACACACACTCACAGCACACACACACTCACAGCACACACACACACTCACAGCACACAGACACACACACACACACACTCACAGCACACACACACACTCACAGCCACACACACACTCACAGCACACACACACACTCACAGCACAACACACACTCACAGCACACCGACATACACTCAGCACACACACACACACTCACAGCACACACACACACTCACAGCACACACACTCACAGCACACACACACTCACAGCACACACACTCACAGCACACACACACTCACAGCACACACACACACACTCACAGCCACACACACTCACAGCACACACACATACACTCACAGCACACACACACACACTCACAGCACACACACACTCACCACACACACACACTCACAGCACACACACACTCACAGCACACACACTCACAGCACACACACACTCACAGCACACACACACACTCACAGCACACACACAACTCACAGCACACCACACACACTCACAGCACACACCACACACTCACAGCACACACACACTCACAGCACACACACACACTCACAGCACACACACACACTCACAGCACACACACACACTCACAGCACACACACATACACTCACAGCACACACACACACTCACAGCACACACACACACACACTCACAGCACACACACACTCACAGCACACACACACCTCACAGCACACACACTCCAGCACACACACACTCACAGCACACACACACACTCACACACACACACTCACAGCACACACACATACACTCACAGCACACACACACACACTCACAGCACACACACACTCACAGCACACACACACACTCACAGCACACACACACTCACAGCACACACACACACTCACAGCACACACACACACTCAGCACCACACACACTCACATCACACACACTCACAGCACACACACACACACTCACAGCACACACACTCACAGCACACACACACTCACAGCACACACACACACTCACAGCACACCACACCACTCACAGCACACAACACACACTCACAGCACACACACCACTCACAGCACACACACACACACTCACAACACACACACACACTCACAACACACACACGCACACACACACTCACAGCACACACACACTCACAGCACACACACATACACTCACAGCACACACACACTCACAGCACACACACATACACTCACAGCACACACACTCACAGCACACACACACACTCACAGCACACACACACATACACTCCAGCACACACACTCACAGCGACACACACACTCACAGCACACACACACTCACAGCACACACACACTCACAGCAACACACACTCACAGCGACACACACACACTCACAGCACACACTCACAGCACACACACGTACACTCACAGCACACACACACACTCACAGCACACACACACACTCACAACACACATACACTCACAGCACGCACACACACTCACAGCGCGCACACACTCACAGCACACACACACACACTCAACCACACACACACGCACACACACACACTCACAGCACCACACCACTCACAGCACACACACTCACAGCACACACACATACACTCACAGCACACACACACTCACAGCACACACACACACTCACAGCACACACACATACACTCACAGCACACACACTCACAGCACACACACACACTCACAGCACACACACACACTCACAGCCACACACACACTCACAGCACACACATACACTCACAGCACACACACACTCACAGCACACACACATACACTCACAGCACACACACATACACTCACAGCACACACACATACACTCACAGCACACACACATACACTCACAGCACACACACACACACTCACAGCACACACACACACACTCACAGCACACCACACACACTCACAGCACACACACACACACCACTCACACACACATACACTCACAGCACACACACATACACTCACAGCACACACACATACACTCACAGCACACACACACACACTCACAGCACACACACACACTCACAGCACACACACACACTCACAGCACACACACACACACTCACAGCACACACACACACGCACACACACACACGCACACACACACAACACACTCACAGCACAGACACACACAAACACACTCACAGCACACACCCACAGCACACCCAGCACACACACACACTCATCACAGCACACACACCTCAGTCACAGCAGACACACACTCACAGCTCACACACACTCAATGCTCACACACACACTCAACCCTCACACACACTCACAGCACACACACATTCACAGCACACACCATTCACAGCACCACACACTCACAGCACACACACACATTCACAGCGCACACACACACACTCACAGCTCACACACACTCACAGCACACACACACTCACAGCACACACACACTCACAGCACACACACATTCACAGCACACACACACACTCACAGCACACACACTCACAGCACACACACTCACAGCACACACACTCACAGCACACACACACACATATGCATGGTCTCATGTATATACAACAGTGTGAATTACGGAGTTACATTCACCACAGCACACACATACACTTACAGCACACACGCAGACACTCACAGCACACACATACACTCACAGCACACACACATACCTCACAGCACACACACACACTCACAGCACACACACACTCACAGCACACACACACTCACAGCACACACACACACTCACAGCACACACACATACACTCACAGCACACACACATACACTCACAGCACACACACACACACTCACAGCACACACATACACTCACAGCACACACACGCACACACACACTCACAGCACACACACCGCACAGCACACAGACACACTCACAGCACACACACACACTCACAGCACACACACAGACTCACAGCACACAGACACACTCGCAGCACACACACACACACACACACACACACACACTCACACACCACACACACCACAGCACACACAGACACACTCACAGCACACACACACTCACAGCACACACACACTCACAGCACACACACACTCACAGCACACACACACTCACAGCACACACACACGCTCACAGCACACACACGCTCACAGCACACACACACTCACAGCACACACACACACTCACAACACACACACTCACAGCACACACACACACTCACAGCACACACACACTCACAGCACACAGACACACACACACACACACTCACAGCACACACACACTCACAGCACACACACACTCACAGCACACACACACACTCACAGCGCACACACACACACTCACAGCACACAGACATACACTCAGCATACACACACACACTCACAGCACACACACACTCACAGCGCACACACACACACTCACAGCACACACACACTCACAGCACACACACACTCACAGCACCACACACACAGCACACACACAGACACACACAGCACACACACACACACACTCACAGCACACACAGACACACACAGCACACACACACTCACAGCACACACACATTCACAGCACACACACACTCACAGCCACACACACACTCACAGCACACACACACTCACAGCACACACACACTCACAGCACACACACACACTCACAGCACACACACACACTCACAGCACACACACACTCACAGCACACACACACTCACAGCACACACACACACTCACAGCACACACACACTCACAGCACACACACATACACTCACAGCACACACACCTCACAGCACACACACACACTCACAGCACACACACACACACTCACAGCACACACACACTCACAGCACACACACACTCACAGCACACACACACACTCACAGCACACACACACCACTCACACACACACACACACACTCACAGCACACACACACACTCACAGCACACACACACTCACAGCACACACACATACACTCACAGCACACACACACACTCACAGCACACACACACACCTCACAACACACACACACACTCACAACACACACACGCACACACACACACTCACAGCACACACACACACTCACAGCACACACACCTCACAGCACACACACATACACTCACAGCACACACACACTCACAGCACACACACACACACTCACACAGCACACACTACACTCACAGCACACACACACTCACAGCACACACACACTCACAGCACACAGACACACACCACAGCACACACACACACTCACAACACACACACGCACACACCCACACTCACAGCACACACACACTCACAGCACACACACACTCACAGCACACACACATACACTCACAGCACACACACACTCACAGCACACACACACACTCACAGCACACACATACACTCACAGCACACACACACACTCACAGCACACACACACTCACAGCACACAGACACACACTCACAGCACACACACACACACTCACAACACACACACACACTCACAACACACACACACTCACAGCACACACACACACTCACAACACACACACACACTCACAACACACACACACTCACAACACACACACACACTCACAGCACACACACACTCACAGCACACACACTCACTCACAGCACACACACATACACTCACAGCATACACACACAGACACTCACAGCACACACACACACTCACAGCACACACACACACACTCACAGCACACACACACACACACTCACAGCACACACACACACGCACACACACACACGCGCACACACACACACACACACTCACAGCACAGACACACACAAACACACTCACAGCACACACACACACTCACAGCACGCACACAGCACACACACACACTCAGTCACAGCACACACACACTCAGTCACAGCAGACACACACTCACAGCTCACACACACTCACAGCACGCACACAGCACACACACACACTCAGTCACAGCAGACACACACTCACAGCTCACACACACTCACAGCACACACACACACACTCACAGCTCACACACACTCACAGCACACACACATTCAAGCACACACACATTCACAGCGCACACACATTCACAGCACACACACATTCACAGCGCACACACATTCACAGCGCACACACATTCACAGCGCACACACATTCACAGCGCACACACACACACTCACAGCTCACACACACTCACAGCACACACACATTCACAGCACACACACATTCACAGCACACACACACACTCACAGCACACACACTCACACACACTCACAGCACACACACACATATGCATGGTCTCATGTATATACAATACAGTGTGAATTACGGAGTTACATTCACCACAGCACACACATACACTTACAGCACACACGCAGACACTCACAGCACACACACATACACTCACAGCACACACACATACACTCACAGCACACACACACACTCACAGCACACACACATTCACAGCACACACATTCACAGCACACACACACACTCACAGCACACACACACACTCACAGCACACACACACACTCACAGCACACACACACATATGCATGGTCTCATGTATATACAATACAGTGTGAATTACGGAGTTACATTCACCACAGCACACACATACACTTACAGCACACACGCAGACACTCACAGCACACACATACACTTACAGCACACACATACACTTACAGCACACACGCAGACACTCACAGCACACACACACACTCACAGCACACACATACACTCACAGCACACACACATACACTCACAGCACACACACATACACTCACAGCACACACACACACTCACAGCACACACACACACTCACAGCACACACACACACTCACAACGCACACACATACTTACAACGCACACACTCACAGCACACACGCACACACACACTCACAGCACACACACACACTCACAGCAAACACTCACAGCACACACACACATACACTCACAGCACACACACACACACTCACAGCACATACTCACACACTCACAGCACACACTCACAGCACACACATGTACACTCACAGCACGCACATACACTCACAACGTACATACACACACTCACAGCACACACATACACTTACAGCACACACATACACTTACAGCACACACATACACTTACAGCACGCACGCAGACACTCACAGCACACACACGTACACTCACAGCACACACACGTACACTCAGCGCACACATACACTGACAACGCACATGATCGAACCATCAATTCACTAGACATGTGCTTTAAGATATAAACAGTGGTCTTAATCTACTTACAACAGAGCCAGCCTGTTCCACGTTGAACTCTCGGTGAACTGAACGACTGGCTCTGAGCATTGGTATTTATACAGCAGTCCAGGGGGAGGAATCGTGTGCAGAGCCAAGCGTGGAGCCCTGTGCAAACTCCTAAGCATTCCCTGCGCTTCTCCCCCTAGTGGTCTGGCAACGCAACTGCGCTTATCAATGCATGGTCTCTGTATACAATACAGTGTGAATTACGGAGTTACATTCACCACAGCACACACATACACTTACAGCACACACGCAGACACTCACAGCACACACACATACACTCACAGCACACACATACACTTACAGCACACACGCAGACACTCACAGTACACACACACACACTCACAGCACACACATACACTTACAGCACACACACACACTCACAACACACACACACACACACTTACAGCACACACGCAGACACTCACAGCACACACGCAGACACTCACAGCACACACACATACACTCACAGCACACACATACACTTACAGCACACACGCAGACACTCACAGTACACACACACACACTCACAGCACACACATACACTTACAGCACACACACACTCACAACACACACACACACACTTACAGCACACACGCAGACACTCACAGCACACACGCAGACACTCACAGCACACACACACAGCACACACACACACTCACAGCACACACACACACTCACAGCACACACACACACACACACTCACAGCACACACACACAGACACTCACAGCACACACACACACTCACAGCACACACACACACTCACAGCACACACACACACTCACAGCACATACACACACTCACAGCACACACACACACTCACAGCACACACACACACTCACAGCACACACATATACACGCACAATGCACACACATACACTCACAATGCACACACGCAGACACTCAACACACACACACACTCACAGCACACACACTCACAACGCACACACATACACTCACAGCACACACACATACACTCACAGCACACACACTCACAGCACACACACATACACTCACAACGCACACACTTACACTCACAGCACCAACACACACTCACAGCACACACACACTCACAGCACACACACACTCACAGCACACACACACACTCACAGCACACACACACACTCACAGCACACACACACACTCACAGCACACACATATACACGCACAATGCACACACATACACTCACAATGCACACACGCAGACACTCAACACACACACACACTCACAGCACACACACTCACAACGCACACACATACACTCACAGCACACACACATACACTCACAGCACACACGCAGACACTCAACACACACACACACTCAGCACACACACACACTCACAGCACACACACACACACTCACAACGCACACACATACACTCACAGCACACACGCAGACACTCAACACACACACACTCACAGCACACACACATACACTCACAACGCACACACTTACACTCACAGCACCAACACACACTCACAGCACACACACACTCACAGCACACACACACTCACAGCACACACACACTCACAGCACACACACACTCACAGCACACACACAGCACACACACATAACACTCACAGCACACACACACACTCACAGCACACACACATAACACTCACAGCGCACACACACACTCACAGACACACACACACACTCACAGCACACACACTCATAGTACACACACCTGCACTCACAGCACACACACACTTACAGCACACTCACATTCACAGCACACTCACATTCACAGCACACGCACACACTCACAGCACACACACACACTCACAGCACACACACACACTCACAGCACACACACACTCACAGCACACACACACTCACAGCACACACACACACACTCATAATGCACATACATACACTCACAGCACACACACACACACACTCACAGCACACACACACACTCACAGCACACACATACACTCAATATTAAGTGCCTATTTGACTATATATTGAGGGGGGGAAATTTAATTTAAAAATGTCGACACTGCATTTCCTGTTTTGCTTATCGAAATGTTGTAATCAGCATTCTACATTTCTGCTGCATGTCTGTAGTTTCGACAAAACTAAGTACGCAATACTTTGCAAATGTATTTATTTCCTGAAGATATGAATTGAGAAGTGGTCAGTAGATCAGTAGGTTTAGCTAATTTCCCTTCATCTAAAATTCAAAGGAAGAATACGTTGACGTTATGAGGCACACAGGGCTTTAAACAGCAAATTCCAGAATAATGTCATTTTTCCCTGAAACTAAAATAAAGTGGACTCCAGTAACCATGACAACACCAGCAAAGCTCTTCACTGAGCCTGCGACAACTCTGACTCAATGCCACGTCGAGACTAACTTGGAGTCCCTTCAGGCTCGCCTGTGGGAATGGCCATCTGTTTCCAGGCAGCAGATACTTATGCAAACTTTTAGTGGACAGATTTTTAATTCTACTTACCAGATTTTTATTTCTATTTTCCAAGATAATTGTCTTCTTTCCCCTCCTTAAGTTTCTTGACTCATATTGGAGAGGTTCCACAGGCTCTTTTCCCAAGTGTAAGCCTTTACTGTGAATTTCAGCAGGCATTTTCAATCCAGTGATTCTGTCCTCACTTGACACCTACACATGCATGAAATGAAAAATGAAAACCTTCCAATAAGTATCATTAGATAGCAATCAGGAGCAGGAGCCCTGTCCTCCCTTTAATCCTCGGCTTGCACTGCTCCAACCCCACTTCTCCCACATTGTCACCATCCATTGCTGTCTGAAGACGCTGAGGTTAATTGTATCGACCATTGCAACATCCCAGTTTGATGAACTAACTGGTACAAGGGGGCGGGGATGCCCTTACAAACTGAACCTTCAACACAAACTGTCAGATTATTCTAATTAATTTGGTCAAGCTATGTTTGTGACTATCTATGCCTGTAATAGTTGGAATTAAAAAAAAAAAAAGAATTTAGTTGTTGTGGTTCAGATAGGAACCAGTGGCATAGATAGAACTAAGAATGATATTCTGTGGAAGGAGTTTGAGGAACTGGGTTGTATATTAATAAACAAAACTTCAAAAGTATTACTCTCTGGATTATTACCTGAGCGAGGGGAAAATTAGCACAGGGTCAAACAGTGGTGTGAGTAGAATTGACACAGGGCACTTGCACTGGGGAGGGAAGGAATGGACGGCATTTTAACTGGGTTGGGACCAGCATACTGCTGCCATGTTTAAATAAGGCTGTGGACAGATAGCGCGTTAAACTGAAAGGGCTTTAGGGAGGGTAGTGGTCAGATGAAAGAAAATTTAGGAATCTAAAGAGAAAAGCAGAGGCAATAGAGCAGTGTAACGATTTGGGTGGGGACAAGCAGACGGGGACAGGAAGGGGCAGAAGATTTAACAGTAAGGCCCATGTGAAGAGTAGTGGCAAAGATTAAATAAAATAAATTTAAAGGCTGTTTACCTGAATGACAGAAGTAATCGTAATAAAATGGACAAATTAGCAGCACAAGTAAATGTCTTGTTATGCTCCAAGTGTGGCATAAGCGGCTTCCTTGTGGTGCACTTGACAAAGGAAGGTTCAGATGTGGAGATAACTTCAACACGTTTATTAAACTATATACACTTCTATTACTCGGGTTCGACACTACTGCTAATCCTACTATAGCTACCCAGACTGAATAACCAATCTGCTACAATCCACGTGGTGGGAATTATATTGAATCAACCCTGTGTCTCTACTCACTGACTGTCTCCACTGGAAAGAGGCAGATCATGTGTGTGGTGTCCTTTATATATGGGTTGGTGTAATGCCCTCCAGTGGTCGTGTCACCTCTGTGTGTATCGTGAATGCCCATTGGTCGTGACCTATCTAACTGACCTATTGGTTGAGTGTGTGTGTGTGATGTCTCTGGTGCTCCCTCTAGTGTCCAGCTAGTCTACATGTATTTACATTAACCCCTTGTGTATTTACGGTGATGCACATCACCACAGTAAAGTTAAGTGGTCCAGATCTAATCGCCATTACAAGAGAAATGGGGTATGATTGTAGGTCATGGGTCAGGACCCCACTGTTGGGTTTAATTGGGGTCATGAGCCAAGACTGTGTGGGAAATGGACGCCCAGCATTGATTTTTCGCAGATTGGTCAATTAGTGGCCAGAGGGCAGGCTCACCAACCAATTAAAAACAGCGCGCAGGCTCTCGAAGCAGGAGGGCCAATAGGAGACCCTTTGCAGTTTGGAAGGAGCAGCAGACTGCAGTTTAGGTAGGAGAGAGCGAGAAAGAGCACCTCCATCTTGAGGCACCCCCTGTCATAATATCCACTCATGTATATAATGAGATGCAGACAGGCAGTGATTGACACACAGGATGACCAATGAACACACAACACAGAACAACCAATCACCAGACAGGACACCACCACTATAAAGCCCACAGGGCATTAAGACTCCTGCTCTCTCGGGACCCAGATACTGAGACAGTCAGAGTGCACAAGTTAGTGAGCACTACTGCCATGTGGTAGCTAGTATGTCTGGTTGAGCCAGTAAGAGGTCGTCAGTCGGATTAGTAGAGTGTCAACCCACAGCTGAACATGTACAGCCATTCATAGTTTAAATAAAACAGTGAGGGCAGCACGGTGGCCTAGTGGATAGCACAACCGCCTCACGGCGCTGAGGTCCCAGGTTCGATCCCGGCTCTGGGTCACTGTCTGTGTGGAGTTTGCACATTCTCCCCGTGTCTGCGTGGGTTTCGCCCCCACAACCCAAAAAATGTGCAGAGTAGGTGGATTGGCCAGGCTAAATTGCCCCTTAATTGGAAAAAATAATTGGGTAATCTAAATTTATAAAGAAAAAAAAAATAAATAAAAAAAAATAAAACAGTGTTGGATCATCTCCGGTGTCAGACGTTTGTTTCTAGCTTCCCTGCATCCAGTTGCAGTCGACGTCAAACCAACCTGCCTAACACATTTTCAAAGTTTTTTAACTTTTAAATTAAAAATGGACCCAGCAACCATTGTGTAGCGAGAACCGACCTGACCACCATCTTACCTCTGGAAAAGTGACCTGGGAGCAGGATGATGCCAGTACACAGCCAGGCCAACCGGTGGTTCAAATGTTCACACCCGCCCAACCAACTTCATATAGGTGTGAAATTTCAATCCATGGTTACAAGGTAACCAGGGTTATTGCTAGTTAATATTGCTTATTGAAATTAAAAATGAGAAGCTATTATGAGCGAGTGAAGAGGAAAGCGGATGACCAAGAGGCGTGGAGAAATGATCAGGGGACCTAGAACATAGAACATTAATAGAACATTACAGCGCAGTACGGGCCCTTCGGCCCTCGATGTTGCGCCGACCTGTGAAACCATCTGAAGCCTATCTGACCTACACTATTCCATTTTCATCCATATGTCTATCCAGTGACCACTTAAATGCCCTTAAAGTTGGCGAGTCTACTACTGTTGCAGGCAGGGCGTTCCACACCCCTACTACTCTCTGAGTAAAGAAACTGCCTCTGACATCTGTCTTATATCTACCACCCCTCAATTTAAAGCTATGTCCCCTCGTGTTGGTCATCACCATCTGAGGAAAAAGACTCTCACTGTCCACCCTATCTAACCCTCTGACTATCTTATATGTCTCTATTAAGTCACCTCTCAGCCTTCTCCTCTCTAACGAAAACAACCTCAATTCCCTGAGCCTTTCCTCGTAAGACCTTCCCTCCATACCAGGCAACATCCTAGTAAATCTCCTCTGAACCCTTTCCAATGCTTCCACATCCTTCCTATAATGTAGTGACCAGAACTGCACGCAGTACTCCAGGTGCGGCTGCACCAGAGTTTTGTACAGCTGCAGCATGACCTCATGGCTCCGAAACTCAATCCCCCTACTGATAAAGGCTAGCACACCATATGCCTTCTTAACAGCCCTATTAACCTGGGTGGCAACTTTCAGGGATTTATGTACCTGGATGCCGAGATCTCTCTGTTCATCTACACCACCAAGAATCTTGCCATTAGCCCAGTACTCTGCATTCCTGTTACTCCTTCCAAAGTGAACCACCTCACACTTTTCCGCATTAAACTCCATCTGCCACCTCTCAGCCCAACTCTGCAGCTTATCTATGTCCCTCTGTAACCTATAACATCCTTCAGCACTATCCACAACTCCACCGACCTTCGTGTCATCTGCAAATTTACTAACCCATCCTTCTACACCCTCTTCCAGGTCATTTATAAAAATGACAAACAGCAGTGGCCCCAAAACAGATCCTTGCGGTACACCACTAGTAACTGAACTCCAGGATGAACATTTGCCATCAACCACCACCCTCTGTCTTCTTTCAGCTAGCCAATTACTGATCCAAACCGCTAAATCACCTTCAATCCCATACTTCCGTATTTTCTGCAATAGCCTACCATGGGGAACCTTATCAAACGCCTCACTGAAATCCATATACACCACATCAACCGCTTTACCCTCATCCACCTGTTTGGTCACCTTCTCAAAAAACTCAATAAGGTTTGTGAGGCATGACCTACCCTTCACAAAACCGTGTTGAGTATCGCTAATCAACTTGTTCTTTTCAAGATGATTATAAACCCTATCTCTCATAACCTTTTCCAACATTTTACCCACAACCGAAGTAAGGCTCACAGGTCTATAATTACCAGGGTTGTCTCTACTCCCCTTCTTGAGCAAGGGGACAACATTTGCTATCCTCCAGTCTTCCGGCACTATTCCTGTCGACAAAGACGACATAAAGATCAAGGACAAAGGCTCTGCAATCTCCTCCCTGGCTTCCCAGAGAATCCTAGGATAAATCCCATCTGGCCCAGGGGACTTATCTATTTTTACACTTTCCAAAATTGCTAACACCTCCTCCTTGTGAACCTCAATCCCATCTAGCCTGGTCGACTGTACCTGAGTCTTCTCCTCGACAACATTGTCTTTCTCCAGTGTAAACACTGATGAAAAATATCCATTTAACGCTTCCCCTATCTCCTCTGATTCCACACACAACTTTCCACTACAATCCTTGATTGGCCCTAATCTTACTCTAGTCATTCTTTTGTTCCTGATATACCTATAGAAAGCCTTAGGGTTTTCCTTGATCCTATCCGCCAATGACTTTTCGTGTCCTCTCCTCGCTCTTCTTAACTCTCTCTTTAGGTCCTTCCTGGCTAACTTGTAACTCTCAAGTGCCCTAACTGAGCCTTCATGTCTCATCCTAACATAAGCTTTCTTCTTCCTCTTGACAAGTGCTTCAACTTCCTTAGTAAACCACAGTTCCCTTGCTCGACAACTTCCTCCCTGCCTGACAGGTACATACTTATCAAGGACACGCAGTAGCTGTTCCTTGAAAAAGCTCCACATTTCGATTGTACCCATCCCCTGAAGTTTCCTTCCCCATCCTATACATCCTAAATCTTGCCGAATAGTATCATAATTGCCTTTCCCCCAGCTATAATTCTTGCCTTGCGGTATATACCTATCCCTGCCCATCGCTAAAGTAAACATAACCGAATTGTGATCACTATCACCAAAGTGCTCACCTACATCTAAATCTAACACCTGGCCGGGTTCATTACCCAGTACCAAATCCAATGTGGCATCGCCCCTTGTTGGCCTGTCTACATACTGTGTCAGAAAACCCTCCTGCACACACTGCACAAAAACTGACCCATCTATAGTACTCGAACTATAGTATTTCCAGTCAATATTTGGAAAGTTAAAGTCCCCCATAACTACCCTGTTACTCTCGCTCCTGTCGAGAATCATCTTTGCTATCCTTTCCTCTACATCTCTGGAACTATTCGGAGGTCTATAGACAACTCCCAACAGGGTGACCTCTCCTCTCCTGTTCCTAACCTCGGCCCATACTACCTCAGTAGACGAGTCCTCAAACGTCCTTTCTGCCACCGTAATACTTTCCTTGATTAACAATGCCACACTCCCCCCTCTTTTACCATTTTTTCTGTTCTTACAGAAACATCTAAATCCTGGAACCTGCAACAACCATTCCTGTCCCTGCTCTACCCATGTCTCCGAAATCGCCACAACATCGAGATCCCAGGTACCGACTCATGCTGCAAGCTCACCCATCTTATTCCGGATGCTCCTGGCATTGAAGTAGACACACTTCAAACCAGCATCTTGCTTGCCGGTGCCCTCTTCCGAACTTCTAACCCTATCCCTGACCTCACTACTCTCAACATCCTGTACACTGGGACTACAATTTAGGTTCCCATCCCCCTGCTGAATTAGTTTAAACCCCCCCCCCGAAGAGCACTAGCAAATCTCCCCCCCAGGATATTAGTACCCCTCTGGTTCAGGTGAAGACCATCCTGTTTGTAGAGGTCCCACCTACCCCAGAATGACCTGCCCTTAGACAGACCACTACTGTATTGCATAAAAAAGATTTAATTAGACATTCCAGTGTAAAAGATCCTCTGGAAAAAGTGATCATAATATCATTGACTTCCATATTAAATTTGAGATGGACATACTCCAGTCCAACACAAGAATCTTAAAACTAAGTAAAGCTGATTCATAGATATGGGGACGAGCTAGCTAAGGCTGATAGGGTAAATATACTAAAAGTCATGGCAGTAAATAAACTGTGGGAAACATTTAAAGAAACAATTCAAATGCCGAACAAAAATACATTCCATTAAAAAGCAAAGGTTAAGTAAGTTAAGCATAGTATTGAGTGGCACAGTGGTTAGCACTGCTGCCTCAGAGAGCCAAAGACTTGGTTTGATTCCAGCCTTGAGTGACTGTCTGTTTGGAGTCTGCACGTTCACCCCGTGTGGACAAGGGTTGCTTCCGGGTGCTCTGGTTTCCTCCCACAGTACAAAGATGTGCTGGTTTGGTGTGTTGGCCATGATCAATGGGTAGTGTTACGGGAATAGAATGGCAAAGTGGGCCTAGGCAGATCAGTGCAAACTCAATGGTCTGAAAGACTCCCTTCTGCACTGTAGGGATTTAATGGATTTGATGAAGTACTAAATTAAAAGAAGAGGGTAATACGTTTGTGAAGAATTGTAGTCAACCTAAGCTTGCTTGTGCCTTCAATTTTTCCCATGTCACATGGTGTCAGCACAATGCTGGTCGATCACCCTCCATGTCACCAATAATGTTTTGCATTTGACAGGTGATTTTATAGCTAGATCCCTTCCTGGGACTAACCTTCCCCATTTATCCAGGCTGAGGACCGCAGACCTGCCCGAGTAGAACCTCTACAAGAAACAAAGTGGAGATTGGCTAAAATAGAGGATTGATCCCTTAGAGGCAGAAGCCAATTAAATTGTCATGGGTGTGGTAATCACCACTGTTGTATATATTAGGAGATGTGTGGTAAGACTCTGTACTAAAGGTGCAGGGGTAGTCCCTGCCTGCTGGCTCCGCCCAGTAGGCGGAGTATAAATATGTGTGCTCCCCATACAACCGCCATTTCGCAGCTGCTGTAGGAGGCCACACATCTTAGTGTAATAAAGCCTCAGTTGTATTCAACTCTCGTCTTTGTGCAATTGAGCGTGCATCAATTTATTACACTAAGATTTTCAGAAGATGGACCTCCATATCAAGCCGGATCGCCTGCAGCTGGATCCGCAATCAAGCAATGCCAAAAAGGACTTTCAACATTAGCTAGCTTGTTCCGAAGCTTACATCCGGTCTGCACCAGACCCAATTCCGGAAGCTCATAAGATTCAGATACTCTTCTCGCGCCGAACTATGATGAAGCCATGGCGCTACTGAAAGAGAATTACGCTCTTTGCCAGACACGTACTCTCTACTCGTCGACAACTCACTGGTGAGTCCGTAGAAGATTTCTGGCGTGCTTTAATTCTCCTGGTCAGAGACTGTGACTTCGAGCCATCATGGCCAAGGAACATTCGGACTTCCTCATGCGGGATGCTTTCGTTACGGGGATAAGGTCAGACGACATGTGCCAGCGACATTTAGAGGGAGCCACACTCGACCTCGCAGAAACCAAAATGCTGGCGCTATCGATGACGGTCGCCTCGCGCAATCTTCAGACCTACACCCCCAGCCCCGCGGCCCACCCCTCCTACACATCATGGACTACATAGTCGGCCGCCCCCATCGGGGACCCCACTCAGCCAACCCAAGCCTGTGCCACCCGCCAGCCAGCCAACCCCGGCGGCTCCCGATGTTACTTCTGCGGGCAACAGAAACACCCCTGTCAATGCTGCCCGGCCCACAGTGCCCTTTGCAAGGCCTGCGGCAAAAAGGGGCACTTCACTGCGGTGTGCCAGGCCCGCACAGTCGTCGCTATCGGCCCGACCCCCCTCGCGTACGGACAGTGGGCGCCGCCATCTTCCCCTCCTCGGACCACGCGCGGCCAGTGGGCACTGCCATCTTCCCCTCCTCGGACCACGTGCGGCCCATGGGCGCCGCCAAGTTTGTCAACCCCCGGCACGTGCGGCCATGGGCGCCGCCATCTTGTCTCCCCCACGGTACATGGGCGCTGCAATCGTCCCAGGACCCGTGCCCCCCGGGCACCCCATCGTTCGAAACCAGCGATGACCAGCCGCGACTCGCCTCGGTCACGATTGTCCAGTCTCACCCGCGTGAAGATCGATGGGCACGAGACCTCTTGTCTGCTGGACTCCAGGAGCATCGAAAGCTTCATCCATCCAGATACGGTAAGGCGCTGCTCCCTCGCGGTACATCCCGCCAATCAGAGAATCTCCCTGGCCTCACTCTGTAGCGATCCGGGCGTACTGCACGGTCACACTCACGGTCCGGGGCATAGAATTCCGCGGCTTCCGCCTCTACGTCCTCCCCAACCTCTGTGCTGCCCTGCTCCTCGGCCTGGACTTCCAGTGTAACCTATAGAGCCTAACACTGAAATTCGGCGGGCCCCTACCACCCCTTACTGTGTGCGGCATCGCGACCCTAAAGGTCGACCCACCTTCCCTATTCACAAACTTAACCCCGGATTGAAAACCCGTCACCACCAGGAGCAGACGGTACAGTGCCCAGGACAGGACCTTCATCAGGTCCGAGGTCCAGTGACTGCTTCGGGAGGGTATCATCGAGGCCAGCAACAGCCCCTGGAGAGCCCAAGTGGTAGTGGTGAAATCTGGGGAGAAACACCGAATGGTCGTGGACTACAGCCAGACCATCAATCGGTACACGGAGCTCGACGCATATCCCCTCCCATACGTATCTGATATGGTCAATCAGATTGCACAGTACCGGGTCTTCTCAACTGTGGACCTGAAATCCGCCTACCACCAGCTCCCCATCCGTAAGGCGGACAATCCATACACTGCCTTCGAGGCAGATGGCCGCCTCTACCACTTTCTCAGGGTTCCCTTCAGTGTCACCAATGGGGTCTCGGTCTTCCAAAGGGAGATGGGCCGAATGGTCGACCGGTACGGACTGCGGGGCACTTTCCCGGACCTAGATAATGTCACCATCTGCGGCCACGATCAGCAGGACCACGATGCCAACCTAGCCAAATTTCTCCACACCGCCTCTCTCCTAAACCTCACCTATAACAAGGCGAAGTGTGTATTTGGCACGAACCAATTAGCCATCCTCGGCTATGTGGTCCAGAACGGAGTTCTGGGGCCCGAGCCCGACCGCATGTGACCCCCTCATGGAACTCCCCCTCCCACTGCTCCAAGGCCCTCAAACGCTGCCTGGGGTTCTTTTCTTACTATGCCCAGTGGGTCCCAAACTATTCAGTGGGTCCCTTTTTCCCCTGACAGCTGAGGATCAACAGGCCTTCAACCATATTAGAGCCGACATCGCCAAGGTCGCGATGCACAGAATCGATGAGACGTTGCCCTTTCAAGTGGAGAGCGACGCATCAGACATCGCACTAGCCGCCACGGTCAATCAGGCAGGCAGACCCATGGCATTCTTTTCCCGCACCCTCCATGCCTCCGAAATTCGGCACTCCTCTGTCGAAAAGGAGGCCCAAGCCATTGTTGAAGCTGTGTGGCATTGGAGGCATTACCTGGCCGGCAGGAGATTCACTCTCCTCACTGACCAACGGTCGGTAGCCTTTATGTTTAACACACAACGGGGCAAGATCAAGAACGATAAAATCTTGAGGTGGAGGATCGAGCTCTCCACCTACAACTACAAGATGTTGTATCACCCTGGTAAGCTCAACGATCCCCCAGATGCCCTATCACAAGGTACATGTGCCAGCGCACAAGTGGACCGACTCCGGACCCTGCATGACAACCTTTGTCACCTGGGAGTCACACGGTTGTACCACTTCATCAAGGCCCGCAATCTGCCCTACTCTGTTGAGGAAGTCAGGACAATCACCAGGGACTGCCAGGTCTGTGTGGAGTGCAAACCGCACTTTTACCAGCCGGACCACGCGCGCCTGGTGAAGGCCTCCCGCCCCTTTGAACACCTCAGCATGGACTTCAAAGGGTCCCTCCCCTCCATCGACCGTAACACGTATTTCCTCAGTGTGGTCGATGAGTACTACAGATTCCCCTTCGCCATCCAGTGCCCCGACATGACGTCTGCCACCGTCATCAAAGCCCTCAACACAATCTTCGTTCTGTTTGGCTTCCCCACCTACATCCACAGTGACAAGAGATCCTCATTCATGAGTGATGAGATGCGTCAGTTCCTGCTCAGCAGGGGTATCACCTCCAGCAGGACGACCAGCTATAACCCCCGGGGAAACGGGTAGGTGGAGAGGGAGAACGGGACGGTCTGGAGGGCCGTCCAGCTGGCCCTACGGTCCAGAAATCTCCCTGCCTCCCGCTGGCAGGAGGACCTCCCCGATGCACTGCACTCCATTTGGTCGCTCCTATGCACTACAACTAACGACACACCCCATGAACGTCTCTTTGCCTTCCCCAGGAAGACCACATCCGGGGTGACGCTCCCGACTTGGCTCGCAGCTCCAGGACCTGTTCTCCTCCGTAAGCACGTACGACTCCACAAGGCGGACCCGTTGGTTGAAAGGGTGCAATTGCTCCATCCAAACCCCCAGTATGCCTACGTGGCATACCCCAACAGCTGCCAGGATACTGTCTCCCTCAGGGACCTGGCACCAGCAGGTTCCACACACACACACACCCCTCTGGCCCGGCATCACCCTCCCCTCCCCCCATGCACCCAGCAGCAGCCCCCCAGGACCATCCGTCCTTCCCCTGCCCACGCCCGAGGATGAAGAAGATTTTGGCACGCTCCCGGAGTAACCGAGGATCAGGCTACCACTGGAATCGCCACCACCACTGCGTCGCTCCCAAAGTCACATCAAGGCCCTGGACCGGCTAAACCTGTAATTGGTTCGGGTCTGTTAAAGCACCTTGTACTGGACTTCAAAAATGTTTTCTTTGTCTCTGTATATTAAACTTGTTCTGTATATAGCTCTCCCTCACCCCCGCCGGACTCAATTTTAACAAGGGGTGAATGTGAAAATCACCACTGTTGTATATATTAGGAGATGTGTGGTCAGACCCTGTACTACAGGTACAGGGGTAGTCCCTGCCTGCTGGCTCCGCCCAGTAGGTGGAGTATAAATATGTGTGCTCCCCATACAGCAGCCATTTCGCCAGCTGCTGGAGGAGGCCACACATCTTAGTGTAATAAAGCCTCAGTTGTATTGAACTCTCGACTTTGTGCAATTGATAGTGCATCAACGGAAATGCAGAAATTTCAGAGAAGCATACAGGTATTTGGGGCGAGATTCTCCGTTGGCCGACACCGAAGTCAGGAAAGCAATTGGCTGGAGAATCAATCGTGAAGCCAAAAGCATTGCGGAATGCTATGCTCCGGTGCCTCGAGAGCGGTGTCAATGTGTTCTACTTTGCGTGTACAGTAAACGCTGTTTGCATATCATTAGCGGGCCCGACCCAATATTCCTCAGGGCCTCCGCGATGCTCCGCCTGCACCAGGGGAGAATATCCGATGGCAGGGTTTACTTGTGCTATTAAAAATCGGGGAACAAGCGCAGTGGCTGATGAGGGAGAGAGAGGAGGTAGGACAAGCAGAGGCACAACCGTGGGCTGTCGGTCCTGCCGCTGGTTGGGGGTGGGGGGGGTGGGGGGGGGTGGGGGGGGGTGGAGACTCGGCCAGGCCCGAGGGGTGGGTTGATGGGGGCTGACCAGGGGATGGGCCGTGGGGTCGAGGTGACACCCCATGGGACCAGGGAATCTAGGCACTGACCGCCATTGGCCCGGCCTGCAAAGCAGCCATCTTGCAGTGCACCCCACTGACCAACTTCCGTGTTCCCTGGGCATGCAGAGTGCAACTGGCCATATGGGTGCCCCCGACCCCAGCAAACTCTCCCCCCCCCCCCCCCCCCCCCCCCACCCCCCCGGCAACCAGCCACCACTCGCCGGTGTATCAGCATGCGGCCCGCGTAAGGGAAATGCCCACAGTAGCCCCTGCAGAAGGGCATCGAGTGTACCACAGGTATGGGTAGTGACAGCCAATGATACACCTGGCAACAGGAAAGGGCGCCAGGTCCAGAAGCCTCCATGGTGCCGGGCATGATGGCACCAGGGTACAGTGGGCAGGGCACCGGGGAAACGGCCAGGGGCGGTAGTGGGGTAGGGGAAGTAGGGGGGAGGGGACAGGAAATGTGGGCGCAGGATGGAGGGGATGCGACCATGAGATGCGCATCATGCACGATGCGCCCGATACCCGGGCTGTGTGCACGATGACTTCATCCTGGCATACTCGACGGTTCCTGACCTCTTCAAGGCGCCACGCCAGCTGAGGGGTTGGCTCCTGGGCAACAGTGGTTATCCATTGCTGCCATGGCTGACGACACCCTTCCAGAGGCCACAGACCGACACAGAGACCCGCTGCAACAATGCTCATGCTGCAAACAGGGGCGTGATCGAGCGGTGCTTTGGCATCCTGAAGATGCAGTTCAGGTGCCTGAATTGTTATGGAGGGGCCTCCAGTAGAGCACGAGGAGGGTCTCCCAAATCGCCTGTTCCGTCCTCCACCACATCTTGCAGCAGAGAGGCGACGTGCTGGAGGAGGGGCATGGATGCCAGTCCTCTTCCCTAGAGGAGGACACAGGGAAGAGCGAGGATAGGGAGGACATGGGGCCTGGGCAAGCATGGGAGGCCGCAAAACGTGCACGCCTAGGCCGGGTCACAGGGTCGCTCTAATCACCTCATGGTTCACCGACTAGGGGGCCTGGCCAGAGGCATGAACATTCCATCCCACCCCCACAGCACCACACCACCCCCGCCTCCGTGTCAGCCACCCCCTTCCATGAACACCCTCCCTGCGCAAACTTCCGCCTCCCCCCCCCCCCCCCCCGCCACTCAACCTTGCAACTCCCTCCATGATTCCTAACTGCCTCACGAGGTTGTGCAGTCCCTGGGCTGGCAGTAACAGTTGGTCTGGTCCATGGGATGGAGAATGGATGATGTTGGCACCCCGCTCTGAGATGATCTCTGATGCTCCTCATCGTTCAACAACATCTGACTCCTGCCCATGATAGCACTTTCCACAATCCAACAGGGTGATCCCTGTATGCAAGCTGGCCTTTCCATCATGCAGTCCATCGGATCCTTGGTGGGCTGGGGGAGGGGGGAGAAACTGGAGCAGTGAGTGCTGGCTGAACTGGGGTCTCTGGGCCAAACCCACCCCCAATGCCCCCTCTGCGGCCTTCCCAGACCAGACCAGCCAATGCCATCCCTCACACCCTTCTGACAGAGCAGCGAGGCAAGTTGTGACATTATGCAGAGGTGTTTAGTCGAAACAAGTGAATATATATATATATATACAGCTTTGTGCCCTAGCCCCTATATCTATACTGTGCCCTGCACCCATGCCAGGCCCTAATGCTATGCCTAGGTGGATCCCCAGGCGGCATATCAGGAGTGGAGGCGGCCTGCTGCCGTTCTCGGCCTGTGACCTGGGTCCCATTATCCGGTTGTCTTCTTGGGTGGCCGGGTTTTTGTATGGGTATCCCAAATGGCGTGGTGGTGCACTGTTCTGCCCGCTGCCCACCAGGTGCGCCAGGGAGCGGGGGGAGATTGACGCGCTGTGCTGTTCCTGCACATCTCCTGTGGAAGTAACCAACATAGAAAGAAATTGAAAACCGCTTATTGTCACAAGTAGGCTTCAAATGAAGTTACTGTGAAAAGCCCCTAGTTGCCACATTCCGGCGCCTGTTCGGGGAGGCTGGTACGGGAATTGAGCCGTGCTGCTGGCATGCCTTGGTCTGCTTTCAAAGCCAGCGATTTAGCCGTGTGCTAAACCAGCCCCACATGGGCCCCATCATCTCCTCCCTCAAATTGCCCACTGGCCCCCGGGCTACTCCATGGGATAGGGGTGTGAGACGAGCTAACCCCGGAGGCTCCCCCACCACCTGATGTTGCCAGCACTGGAGGCCCATGCCCGCCCCAGGTCTTGAAGCTCGCGGCCATGAAGCACAAGGAGTGGACTACCTCCCTCTGGGACTGTGCCACATCACGCTGCGACTTCTGGGTCTGTGCCACTTCAGCCAGTGACTGTGCCACCTCCCTCTGGGTTTGTGCCACGTCAGCCAGTGCCCGGGTTTGCTGTTTAATGTTTGGATTGTAAGGGTTTGGAGGGGTGAAAAGTTTATGTGGGGATGGATGTTCCCATCCCCCATCCTGTTTTATGGGAGTGTTTGTGTTTAACATTTGTTTGTTTGCTTTTGGAGATGGCTGCCTGGAGTCCAGGAGAAGTCCTTGTTTGGGTGGGGGAGGGTAAGGTCCTTGAGCTGAGGAGTTGGGAGGGGAGGGGTGGGGCGGTCTTTGGGAGGTACCTTTGGGCAGGGGCTGCTGCGCTAGCAGGAGATTCTGGTGAACGGAAGTGAGGTGGTGGGGGGTAATGCCGAGAGAGGTGGCCAGGGGGAGGGGTGGTGAGGGGGGAAGGGGTGCAGCGGGGGAACGTTGTTGCGATGTGGTAGAGGGTCAGAGATGACATTGTCAGGGGTGGAGAAAGGGGCCATCTGGGATGGGTTAGGTACAGGTATTAAGGGAGCGGGAGTTAAGTAGGGAAAATGACAGACGGTAGAGGGGATTGAAGGCGCAAGCCTCCGGTATGTTTGGTAACGTGGAACGTCCAGGGACTGAATGGGCCGGTTACAAGGTCGCGGGTGTTCATGCACCTCAGGAGCTTGAAAGCAGGGGTGGTCTTTCTGCAGGAGACACACCTCCATGTGAAGGACCAGGTTAGGTTAAGGAAGAGGTGGGTCGGGCAGGATTTTCACTCTGGGTTGGATTTGAAATCAAGGGGACTGGCGATTTTAATGAGCAACAAAATGGGATTTGTGAGTGCAGAGGAGGTGAGGGACCCGGGTGGGAGGTATGTGATTGTGAGTGGGGTATTGGAAGGGGCACCGGTGGGCTTGGTAAATGTGTATGACCCAAATTGGGATGATGTGGGTTTTATGAGGGGGTTGCTGGCAGCGATCCCGGATTAAGTCACGCAGCAGTTGATCATGGGAGATTTTAACTGTGTCCTCTAGCCAAGGGTGGCAAAGGTCGAGCCCCAGGTCGATGGCTAGGGTACGAATGGCAAGGGAGGATTTATGGAGAGGATTGGTATGGTGGATCCATGGCACGTTCAGAACCCAGGAGGAAGGGAGTATTCCTTCTTTTTACACATCCATAATATGTTTCGAGGATTGATTACTTTGTAGTGAGTTGGGAGATTTTGGTTGGGGTGGTGGGGGCAGAGTATTCAGGGATAGTTATTTCGGACCATGCCCCCCCCCACTGGCTGGATATTCGGTTTAGATCGGGATGTGGGCAGAGGCCGGTATGGAGGTTTGACTCGGGATTGTTGGTGGATGGAGGTTTTTGTGATAAGGTGGGGGTGGCAATTAAGGAATATGTGGAGTTGAATCAGAATGGGGAGGTGTTGGCGGGCATTTCTTGGAAAGCACTGAATGCGGTCGTCCAGGAGAAATTATTTTGTTTAAGGCTAGTGTGGATAGGGAAAGGAGGGAGGAACATGACTGTCTAATGAGCGAGTTATGGAGGAGGACAGGGAATATTCGAATATGCCCACTGTGGAGCGATTGGCGAGAAGGAAAAAGTTGCAGGGGCAGGTAGGTAGAGTGCTCTTTCGGATTGGCATTGCAGACTAGATGGGTCAAGTGGCCTACTTCTGCACTGTAGGGATTCTATCATTTTATGTTCACGAAATTGATCCTTGGGACAAGACAGTTGTCCTGTGACGATGGGCTGAGTAAATTGGCACTATAATTTCTGGAGTTTTTAATAATCTTTATTGTCACAAGTTAACACTGCAAAATTATAACATTGCAAAGAAGTTACCGTGAAAAAGCCCCTAGTTGCCACATTCCGGCGTCTGTTCGGCTATACTTGGAAGAATGAAAGGCGATTTCATTAAAACCTGCAAGCTTGACCGCGACATGTGCAAGGCTCGGGCTGATCCAATTTAAGGTCGTTCACCGGGCCCATATGACGGTGGCTCGGATGAGCAAATTTTTCGGGATAGAGGACAAATGCGCTAGGTGCGCGGGAGGACCAGCGAACCATGTGCACATGTTTTGGGCATGCCCTGAGCTGAGGGGGTACTAGGAGGGTTTTGCGGGGGTCATGTCCCAGGTGCTAAAAACAAGGGTGGTGATGAGTCCAGGGGTGGCAATTTTTGGGGTTTCGGAAGACCCGGGCGTCCAGGGGGAGAAAGCGGCCGATGTGCTGGCCTTTGCTTCCCTGATAGCCCGGCGACGAATATTATTGGCGTGGAGGGACTCAAAGCCCCCGAAGACTGAGTGGTGGCTTGCGGACATGTCAAGTTTCCTGGGGATGGAAAAAATTAAGTTCGCCTTGAGGGGATCTGTGCAGGGGTTCACCCGGAGGTGGCAACCATTTATTGACTTCTTTGCGGGAGAGTGAGCGTCAGCAGGGGGGTGGGGGGGAGGGGGGGGGGGGGTAGAGTAGAGTAGGAGGGAAAATATGGCGGGTAGTACGGGTGGGAGGGGAGCGGGCTTGTGCAATACGGTATGATGGAAGTATTGAAAGTACGTGGATGTTTGCACATTTTTGCCTTTTTTGCTTCCTTTCTGATGATGTCTGTAACTGTTTATAAAGCCAAAAACTACCTCAATAAAATTGTTTATTAAAAAAAAAAAACCTGCAAGCTTCTGAATGCGATTTACAGAGTAAACACTGAGGGTGCAATCTACCCGAATGGGGACAGAGTCCCATAGCTTACAAGATTAACCGGATGCTTGCCAGGAGTTAGTGCCACAAATCAGCCCTCTATCTAACGCCCGTCCAGGTAGATCGGGGGCTCAGCGGAGAACTCCCCGATTTAGCCCCATTTTCTGCATTGAACTCCTCAGTAGAGCGAGAGATTGGGGCGCCATTTTAAATAACAGCTCAATCTCTCGAGCACCCCAGCACAACCCCCGAAACCAACTCCCCCAAGCGCCAACTCACTATCAGAGAGTCCCCAAGCCCCCCACACCCTCACACCTGTGTAGGGCAAACCCCTGGCCCGATAACTGCCATGCAAAGATGCCAGCCTGACACTCTGGCAGTGCACCTGCCAGCTGGCTGTGCCACCTTTGCACCTTGGCAGTGCCAGGCTGGAACCCAGATGGAAGTGCCAAGGTGCCAGTCTGGCACTGCCAGGATCCCTGGGGAACACCAGTAGTGCCACGGTACCACCTAGCCTGAAGTGCATGCACCTGTTCTGTCTGGCCCCTGTTTGTGGAGACTAGTGCTGAACAGCGCTCAGCCGAGGTCTCCAAGGAGGAGAAAGTTAGACGCCACGCCTTGGTTAGATCTCGGAAACGCATTTAAGTGCGAGACTAGCTATCTCACTCTAACATGCAGATTTGCCAGAAAGTGATCCCGCCCACAATGGGTGGGATTCACATCATCACGTCTCACGAGATCAAGTTAGATCTCGCGAGGTGTGATGAGCAGGATAGATCCGGAAGTGGGATCTCCCAGCATCTACTAGTCGGAGTGCGCTGCGTTGCTTTTTGGGAGCAACGTGACTGCTAGTTTATGCCCTGAGAGACTGTTTCCGCTGGCTGGGGAATCTAGAGAACGGGAGTTCAGTCTCAATATATAGGGATGATCATTTAGGATTGAGATGAATAAATATTTCTTCACGCAGAGTGTTATGAATCTTTGGAAATCTCTACCCCAGAGAGTTTCCACTGGGAAGGAGCAGACAGGCACCAAAGCAACACCTCCAGAGGAGTATTTGGGCACTCCTGTCATGGCGCAAGGTGAGTTAAACACCAAATCCCAGAAACTTAACCTCTTTCCCAGCTTCCTGAATGATTTTGTTGTGGATTTACCAATGCTGGTTGATTGTTACACATAGAGAGGCAAGAAGTGGAAAAAAAGTACAGTTGGAAATAAAGAGTAAACACCCTTCTCTGTTTTCATGTTTTTTACGCTGAAATTTAGTTTTCATTCTCTTGTCTTGTCTATTTTCTTCTTGTAGGTACCGGTTAACGGGCAGTCAAGCACTGGTGATGGAGAGCAAGTTTCAAATTCTCTGCAGAAGTATTTAGTAGCTGCTGTCGTCCTGCTGGTTATAGTACTGTTAGTGTGCATTGCAGCAATCTTTGGAATAGCTCTCATCTACCTTAAACTCAATCAGGTATTTGTCACTTGATGCAACTAATAAGATAAAATAAAGTTTGCGTATCTGTTCTATAGAGGTAAGAAGAAGTAACGGAAGCACAGGTAGGTCATTCAGTTTCACGGACCTGTCCTGCCATTTAACTGCTTCAGAGCTGACCCAGCTCATCTACTTATCCCTCAGTCCCCTTACCTAACAAACCTGTCAACCTCTGTTTCAAAAGTTCCAATGAACCCAGGGTGCGTGGCCCTTTGTGGGAGAAAGTTCTAGATTTCCACTATCCTTTGTGTGAAAAAGTGCTCCTAATTTTATTTCTTGTTCATGGCATATGGACTTAAATAAGTGTAAACGCCCCTCAATATGTGAATTTGCACAAATTCCGATTTGACTTTGCACCGTTAATCTGACAATGATATATTCATAGAGGTTGTTTAGCACAGGGCTAAATCGCTGGCTTTGAAAGCAGACCAAGTAGGCCAGCAGCACGGTTCGATTCCCGTAACAGCCTCCCCGAACAGGTGCCGGAATGTGGCGACTAGGGGCTTTACACAGTAACTTCATTTGAAGCCTACTCGTGACAATAAGCGATTTTCATTTCATATCCGATGGAGTTTTTAATCTTTTAGGCTAGGATTTTCTCCCCCACCCCTTCTCACTGATGGGTTCCTCAAGGCAGACGTGGAGAGCCATTGGCTGCCGGCAGTATCTTCCAGTCATGCTGAGGTCTATGGGCATTTGTGTGGGTTCGCCCGCCCTGCCACTGCGGAATCCGGAGCGACCCGACTTCGGCTGGACCAGGATATCCCGCAGGCGGGCGGGGCATACAAATACCTCCCTGAAAACTTGGCCCTGAAATTCTACTCCTATTAAAACATTAGTGAAATCCCCAAGGAAAGGATGGCACCCAATTACAACAACTGCCCCCTTATACATAAATGAAGGGACTTCGCCTTCCTAGATGTGCATGAGGACCTAGATTATCAGTGATAATCAGTGGATTATGAAGTCCGATAAGACATCCCAGCCTCACCCAGAATGCATGTTGACCCCCAATAACGAGGTACAGGCCTTGAAAGTGGCCTGGAATATTCGAACATTTTTCTCTATGAAAGTAAAATTTCCAGTTTGGCTGTTTCCCACAGGGGTGGTGTGGGTAAAAGCGGTTGTGGCTGAGAGGTGGGGGAAGGCTGACAGGATTGGGGAGGGGATGGCAACCATCTCCAGTCCCTGACGGGCAGGAGGGTAGCAACATTTCTACTGACATGGGCATCGGAGCAGGGTCATTGTGGCACTGCCTACCTGCTGATCTATGCAAATGAGGAGCTGCCCTACTGACCCCAGAAACTTTGCCAGAATTAGTGTCGGAGGGCATCAGTAAACAGCTGCCTGCATCACTACATGTGGAATGGCAGGGCCCTGACGTTTACTCAATATGGAGATGTCCATCTGATGATGTTTGGTACAGTTTTGTTCACTTTTAGTCCCTCCACTGTACCAGTATCTATGGGGGTCATTTTGTCTTCATTACCTATATGGTGTCCTGATAAATCAAATCATCTGCCCATCGTAATACTCATTTGATTTTTCATTCCATTGATTTAACAGGGATGCAATTTGAAGAAGGTCTATAAGGTGCAAATGATCCCTTCTAGTGGATTAAAGATGAAAATGCAATTCACTGGTTGGTTCTTCAAAAGGTGCATCAACAGTGCATATTGCCATTTCAAAAATATTACTAAACAAGAGCAATTGAAAACAAATAAAAATATTCAAGAACTCTCTGGGCAAATTCTGCTGGTAGTGTTGCATTGAGACTGGGATTACCATAGGTTCAATCCTGAGCTAATCTCTGTTGTAAAGGTATTAGAATTTGTTTGAGTGGGTGACAGGATCTTTGAGTGCAGCTATGATAGGCTGGTTTTCCGCCAAGGCTGAGAGCCCAGAAATCTATTCGCTTGTTGAAGCACCTGAGCCTCGGGGAAACATTGCTTTATTGACAGCTCTGGCTATCTGATCTCTTCTGTCAATTATGCAATGTTACTTATACAAGATAAAGAAGTTGCAAGTGCTTGCAGTTTCTGCTACTTATAATAATCTTTATTAGAGTCACAGGAAGGCTTACATTTACACAGCAATTAAGTTACTGTGAAAATCCCTAACCGCCAAACTCCGGTGCCTGCTCGGGTGCACTGAGGAGAATTCAGAATGTCCAATTCACCTAACAAGCATGTCTTTCGGGAATGTAGGAGGAAACCGGAGCACCCGGAGACAAACCCACGCAGATATGGAGGGGACGTGCAGACTCCACACAGCCAGTGATCCAACCCGGGAATCGACTCGGGTCCCTGGTGCTGTGAAGCAACAGTGCTAACCACTGTGCTACCATGTCGCACATTTGATACTTTAAAGGATGATATTGACATTGCACTATAAAGGAGTGTTTTGTTAACAGGGAAAGTTATCAGCGAATGACTTTTTAAAGCTTTTTTCAAATGTCCAACTGTCACTATAGGTTTGATTGGTTCTAGACCAGGGGTGGGCAAACTTTTCCGTGCAAGGGCCACATTCAGAAATTCACAATTCACAAAGGGCCGCATAGTATATTAAGTAAAATAATTACTTCACCCGGTTATGATTCTGGGCGCCTCATATAGAACATAGAACAGTACAGCACAGAACAGGCCCTTCGGCCCTCGACGTTGTGCCGAGCAATGATCACCCTACTCAAGTCGACGTATCCACCCTATACCAGTAAGTAACCCAACAGCCCCCCCGCATTAACCTTAAAAAAAAATTTAAAAAAAAAAAAAAAAAAAATTTTTTTAAAAAATTTTTTTTTTTTTTAATGACTTGGTGGGCCGCAGAAATACCTTTGGCGGGCCGCATGCGGCCCGCGGGCCGTAGTTTTGCCCACCCCTGTTCGAGACAGTGTATAGTGGGTGTATGGTCATGGAAGTGGCATAGTTTGGCATGGGGGCCAGAGGGCTATTTTGGAGGGCATAGTTTGGCATCGGGGGGTTGGAGGGATCACAGGGAATAGATGAGGGGAATGATGTGACACTGTAGGGCCTATCTGTCTTTATTTTAATTGGGACAAAGTTCCACAGCAACAACGTAGGTTCTTTTAACAGTCCGCCTTGGCAACCAGCAGCCCCTCTGGTTGCTCGGAACTTTTCCCTGGTTGACTGGTTCAATTGCAGTTCCCCATTCACAACCCACCCCTTCCCCCACTCCATGAAAATCCCATTCTTGCAAGCATTTTGTCCCGAGGCGGGCGGGCCGAGCTAAGAATTTTTCCAACACCCGCTACCTGCCCGGATGATAAAAAGCCAGTCTGATATTTCCTGCAATCAGCACTCACTGCTGAGGTTCTCAATGAAGACAACTTGTCAGAGAGTTCTAGAAGTCCCTTGATCTAAAAATAAATCAGGAAGACCTGACTGAGAAGAAGAGAACAAAATGAGCGGAAGAATTATCAAGAGTTATCAAGCTTGGTTTGTTTTTAAATAAAGTATTGGTGTTTTAAATTGCCTTTTGAAAATGTTTGTGCTCTTGATACCAATTAAGCCCCCTTGCTACTGCTTAATGTCTAAATAAGCAAACACCTCCCATATAGAATGCAAGCAATTACACTTTTTGTTTCAGATAAGCAAAATGTTGTCAGAAAAAGATGACGGGACATATGCACAGATTGGCGCTAACCTGGCTCACTTCGCACAAGCGACGAAATGTCCGGACTCGACCAAGACCAACGGGAATGTGAAAGGAAACAACAGCAGCCAACAGGTGGAAATTGGCAATGAGCGTGACACAGACGAAAGGTCAAGCAGGTGTTCTTATCTGAAGCTTCCTGATGGAACAGCTCAAACCGCCTCATTTAAGTCCCCTAACAAAGCCAAGCTTGGCGTGGATTCTCAAAAGACTCCAATGCCAATGGATTCAGAGGGGATAGCCGATTAGCAGAGAATATTCTAAATATTCCTCACCACCGTCTTACAACAATGCGGTCAGGAGTGGTTCACGGAAAGCTGTGACGCAAATGGAAAAAGCAAATGGGAACCATGAAAATCTAACTCAGAGAGAGTTGAATAATTCCCAGGTGAATGTGCTTCAAGAATCAACAGAGCTGAGAACTTTAAACCATGCTGCAAACAGTGGCTCTGTTGAAACCCAAACTAAACAGAAAACTGCAAAAAAGTCTAAAGCTGACGCAGGATATGTAGAGGTAAACATCCCAGAGCTTTCTTCTCCTGACTCAGGTATTTACGCAATTTATGATGTGCCCCGATCTTGCTTGTGTTCCTCAATGTGCCATGGTGTAGTGCGGCATACATCAACTTTCCAACACAGCACTCTGAAGCGCTCCTTAAGTGAAATAGGTCCTCGGCCTTTGAGCTGCCACTTGAAATGCTTCAGGATAACAAGTATGCAGTGCCGAGACCTGTGACCTTTCCAAGTCATGTAAACTATGAAGCTGATTTTCAGAATCTGGAGAAATCTTCATCCAAGGACTCCGGCGTCCTGTCATCCGTAGATTCCCAGTTGCTGGATTTGAGATTCCTGAGGGAAATGAACCTCATCATGACTCAAAAATTAATCTGGAAAACAAACAAAGACATGTAGCAGATAAGGAATCCACTGGAGACACCAGTTTATTTATTTAATAGAATTGTAAATTAGGAGTCCCAAGCATGCCAAAAGTGAGTAATGTGCCTTTAAAATTCAAAAGAAGGAATTGTCCGTGTACTTTCTGAAGACATGAAAGATAGCAAGTGCTGAACATATATTATCAATCTACAAGTACGGTACCTCATTTGTACATCTAATTTATTACTGATGATAAGTTCAACCAGCCCAGTGTTAATTTTTAAAAATATGCTATTTACTAACTTCTATCAATAAGTTGATAAAACAAACAAGTTATGCATCTGTAGCAAGTAATGTCTAGCTCCCAAATAACAGGAATGAATGGCAGAAGAATAGGGGATAATTATTCCCATTGGTTGGGCTATTTATGAGAAGATAAGAGAGCCTAGAGCACTCAATCAAATATCAAAACACTGCTTTTGGAGCAAAACTGCTGGATAGGTTAGGACTCTGCAGTCTGTCACCTTATTTGTACTATGACATTTATCATGCATAAATGTGGATTATATGCAACTAATCTAAAGATTATGTTACACGGCATATTACAACACTGTGATGTCCAATTCTGAGCGTCACATTTTGGAAAGATGTTAAAGCCTTGCTGAGGGTACATACCAGAATAAAATCAAGGGTTTCAGGTATGAGGAGAAATGAGAGAAGTTGAGGTCTTTCTCCTCAAATTGAGGTGGTTATGGGAGAATTAATAGAGGTGTTCAAAATTAAAGAGAGTTTTGGTAGGATAGTGTAATCCGCTAAAACAGCACACATCGACCAGGCAGGTAGAAGACAAAGATAATATTTATTTACAATATTACATCTCCACTCCACAAAGGGTCTCCCTCCCAACCTGTTCCCAGGTCTGGGTTTTTACGTAGAGGTCTGATTTCCCCCAATTAAGGGAGAAACCATGTCCCCTCATTTCCAGGGTAGCTCATATTCAGAGGAGGTCACCTGGAATCTAATAGTCCTGATCTTGTAACAGTTAGATTTCCACTGGCAGGAGGTTACTACAGGACACCATTTAAGATAATTATGAATTTAACCAGTGGGGAGAACTTCTTTTCACTCAAGAAGTTGGTGAGACTTAGAATGCACTGCTTGAAAAGATGGTTGAGCCCCACCGTCCCACCCTGAACTTGTGCATCTGCAATTAACTCCCTGTCAAGTCAGACAGCAAGGGGTAGCTGGCTGGTAGGTGGGTGCATTATTCTGGGACTGGAGGCTCTTTCAGGGGACAAGAAAATATCCCCTGCACTCAGGTAAATTGTGAGGAAGAAGTTACAGGAACACCTTATGATCAGGGAAGGAGCCGGCTTCCACATTGCTGGAGGAGGTGCTGATGACAGGGTGACTGGAGAAGGGATAGTATCGGTGGTTTACGGGGCTATTTTGGAAGAGAAGGCACCACTGGAAGGGATCAAGGCAAAAGTGGGAGGAAAAGTTGGGAGAGGGTATGGAGGAGGGGTTCTGGTGTGAAGTGCTCCGGAGGGTGAATGCCTCCGCCTCATACACGAGCTTGGGGCTGATACAGCTGAAGGTGGTATATAGAGTACACCTCACAAAGGAGGGGATGAGCCAGCTCTTTGTCGGGATAGAAAATGTGTTGCAATGTGAACGTTGCAAGGGGGTGCCCAGCAAACCACGTTCATATGTTTTGGTCCTGTTCAAAGCTGGAGGATTACTGGAAGTATGTTTTTAGGGTAATCTCTAAAGTGGTGCGCGTGAAACTGGATCCGGGCCTTCGGGAGGCCATGTTCGGGTGTCAGAACAGCCGGTGTTGGAAACGGGTGTGGAGACATGTTGTAGCCTTCGCCTCATTGATCGCCCGAAGGTGGATCCTGTTGGGAAGGAGAGCAACCTCTCCACCCTGTGCCCTGGCGTGGCGGGGGGACCTGTTGGAATTCATGACTCTTGAGAAGGTCAAATTTGAACTGAGAGGAAGGAAGGAGGGTTCTGCAATTCATGGGCATTATTCAATACTTTTGAGAATTGGATTACATCAAACATTAGGGGAGGGGTGTTGGGAGGGTTAGGGGGAGGGGGATTGTATGTGTTAATGGTGACTATGGGTGATTCTCGATTCCTTTTTGTTATTAGTTTATGTTAACATGCGGGCTAATGATTGGGGGTTTGGTGGGAGGAAGGGATTGTTGTTATTGATATGGGGATTGACATTGCATTCGTTACTGATTGTTGTTTATTGTTGTTGGGTGTAAATTTGGGAGAAAATGTGAAAAAGGAGAATAAACATTTTTTTTAAAAAATGATCAGGGCAGGGATGGCTCAGGCAGGGGAAACTTGCCAAGGGCATGTCTTGTTGGAGCATTTTCTGGCCATGGCTCCTCTTCCCTGTGAGCTTCACCTGCTGAGATGGCTGCAATGCCTTCTCTGCTCATGTCACCAGTTAAATTGACGTCAAGGATTATTAGACTCTGGTCTGCATATATAAAGAATGATAATGTAGGCATCTGTGCTACCTGTCCATAAGGGCGGGCAAACAGAGAAGGCAGTGAGAGTGGAGAGGGTTATGAGCAGTTAAGTATGTCATCAACATCAATCATCTGCTCTCAGCAACTCCCCTCATTTCCGCCTGTTAGGTAGATAGAGTTAAAATTGTCCCTGCTAAATGCATTAAGCAACTGGTATTGACAAATATTTCCTGCAGAGGATAGAAAGACTCAGGTATCCACAGTTCTTTATGTTCATATATTTGCACATCATTTATCCCAAAATGTTTCCAAGTCATCTGATAGAGAGCCAGTGCTAAGACTGAGGAAGAAAGCTGTTCAAATGAAGACTGAAAGATATCTGCCAGTAATAGAGATCCAAGAACTAAGGAAGAAATAAAAGAATGTCAACAGCTGCATCAGAGGATGCTGCGCCACCCACAGGCCATCTTCAAAGAACATTCAAAGGATGTTCTTACACCACAACAATCTGCCTCAGGCTATGGGTTGCAGCACAACTTGCAGCCGGGCAGTACTGGCTTTCCATTTCCTGGCTCCTGCCTTGCTGGGACTGGTAGAACTCCTTGCAAACAATTCCAAAATATAAATGCTGAGAGATTAACGGAGGAGCAGAATTCCTCCTCAAAGTTTAACTGAGGTTAGGGGTTTACAAAATATCCCATGTGTTCAATGAAGACCCTAAGTGTTTTACAAATTCATTACTCAGAGAATGGTTAGAATGTGGGGCTGTTTGCCACAAGGAGCAGCTGACCCAAATAGGATAGATGTCTTTAAGAGGGAGTTATGAGGGAGAAATGAATAGAAAGTAAGGTTATATGAAGAAGAATAAGAAGAAATCCATGTGTAACAAAACATAGATCAGTTGGGATATGGTCTGCTTCTGTGCAGTAAATTCAATGTGATTCAGATTTAACACTGCACCAGATTTTCACTTCATGCAACAGATTTTCACTTCATGCAATGTCAAACCATGATGAGCTATGGTTGCTATGGGGCCACACCTCAACGTGTCCTGAAGCAAGGTAGGAACCTGGGTGGAATTTTGTGTCCTCTCCCATGGTACGTTTGGTGACAGGGGGCATTTAATTGGGCAGGTGAGTACTCCGCTGCTTTCCCGTCTCCACCCCAATTACACCCGGGTGGGAATACCCATGGTCATTTCTGAATCTGCTGCCAATTGAAGCCCTTAAGTGATCAATGAATACCTACTTAAAGGCCACATCACACTACCATTGTTTTAAACCCGAGAACAGGCGAGGGCTCACCATGTGAGGAGCACAACAAGCAAATCCACATGGTGTTACTTGCAGACTCCCAGGGAGTTCCCTAGTTCAAAGGCACTCAATGCCTGATGAATTTACCCAGGATCGTGAAGGAATAGCCTGCTGTGGGAAACCCAATTTTCTTGCTTCCACCTCCCCTCCCCTTTTTCCCCTCCCCATGACATCCATCATGTGGCCCTCCTCCCACCATCACTCACTTCTAACCTGGGATCCAGCAACAATCCTCGGCCTCAGGTGGTCACCGTACCAGTAGTGTGGTGGCTGCTGCTATTCAGTGGGCTTGCAGGCCTCTGACTGTCCAGCAGCTGTTATCGGGCAGGATATCCACCACCTTTGGTCCTGGGGAAGGCCCACTGCTAGCCTGTCAAGTATCTGAGTGCCGTAAAGTGTGATGGGCCTTCCTGTTAAAGAGGTGATCAAGCAGGACTCTCCAGCTAATGGCCATGACCTCCGTCGCCTTCATAAGATTCCACCCCCATCTCTACATAACACAGCTAGTTTAACATCAATGCAAAGCTGAAATCACTTTCCACCAACGCTATAATGCATTCCAAAAGACATGAAGGAATGCTGTGTGTGGACAAGCATTCAGGTTCAGTGCAAGTGTAATAACTATGAGATTATGCAGCCAATCTCGATCCAATTGCAAAATCTCACTGAGAGGAACATTTCAGGCACAATCTCTAGATCATTGTCAAGTGATCTCTGTTGGAACATGTTAGTTGTGCATGGTGCTAAAGGGAGGTATGAGATTCAGCAACGATTTTCCTCACTCGTGTTTTTTTAAATTGTAGTTCGATGTGAGGGGTGAAGATCCAGAGTACTAAACTTCACGAATGAAAAAAGTGGCCTAAAAGACTTAATAAATCACATGGTAATTAAGTAGAACCGTCAGATGGCTCATCAGAACTTAAGAATCCTCAGGCACGGTCGCCGACAACAGTGCAACATGTTAAAAACAGCAACCTTTGCTTCTGAACTCACTGGAGCTCACTCCAATTATAAGGGGCTGAGAAGCATACAGCTGCCAGGATTTGTTATGGGATCCAGGCCAGGACCTATTCTCAAACCCTCAGGTGGGCCCCACCTTATGCCAGGTCCATCTCAATATCCAGGTCACTCCGCTTTAGAGAGGCCATGTCTGAGGAGATTGCTGGCATGGTCTTTGCTTTCCCTCGCCCCCATTATATCTTGGACTGTGTTTATTGTAGATAGAGGAGCCATAGAAGAGTCTATATTAGACAGATAAACCACCTCAAAAAGCGAGTTGAGGGAAACTCACAGCATGTGTCAGCCATCCGAGCCAACGTACATAGGAAGCGCTACAAGGAGATTTCAGGTCTAGGTTCATGAAAATTGGCACATGAGTGAGGGGCCTGAATGTAGCTCAGCATGCATAGAAGGAAAGAAAAGGCAAGGAGATTTTGGTGAAGAAACAGCCACTAAATGTCATAACTTCCAAAATTCATAGTCAAATAATTTGATTCACTAGCCAATCGGGTGACTTACAGTGATCTTTACAATGGTCTGTTTGAACTGAACAGGCATTTAACCAACAGAGCACCACTATGACTAGTGTTATTTTTCATTCGGACTGATGCAATGAAGGCTCCTTACCATAGCCCAAAAACTGCACTGGAACAAGTTTTACAGTAGCAAGATATCTAATGGATCTGTTTTGAGTTAAACTTGCTCTTAGGGTTTTAATTTGTTTGCGTTGCCACAAGTTCAAATTAATTATAGTGCAGTGAGTGAAACATGGGACCAGATAATAACTGCCAGGCACAAAGGGGCGGGAGATGATTAAGCAATCAGGTGGTCCTGTGCATTTAAGAGCAGGTTGCCAGCGACCAAGGTTCAATTCCGGCCTTGGGTAACTGCCTGTGTGGAGTTTGTACATTCTCCCCCTGTCTGCGTGGGTTTCCTCCGGGTGCTCCGGTTTCCTCCTACAGTCTAAAGATATGCAGGTTAGGTGAGTTGGCCATGCTAAATTTCCCCTCAGTGTCCAAAAGGTTAAATGGGGTTACAGGGATAGGGCGGGGTTTTGTGGGCCTAGGTAGGGTCATAGGATTTCACCTGAGGAAGGAGCAGTGCTCCGAAAGGTAGTGATTTGAAACAAACCTGTTGGACTTTAACATGGTGTTGTAAGATTTCTTACTGTGCTCCCCCAGTCCAATGCCGGCATCTCCACATCATGGAATTCAGGTACAGAAAGAGAAATAAAGAGAGTGTGAAAAAGAGGAATAAAGGATTTCTTTTTAATTGACATTTTTAGATCTCCAACAACAATAATCTCCACATCTAATAATTAATTTCGAAAGCAGAGAAGGTGTTTATCAGTAATTAATATTTACCCATAGAATCCCTACAGTGCAGAAGGAGGCCATTCAGCCCATCAAGTCTACACCGACCCTCTGAATGAGCACCCTATCAAGGCCCACTCCCCCACCCTATCCCTGTAACCCCAGAACCCCACTTAACCTTTTGGACACCACGGGCAATTTAGCATGACCAATCCTCCTATCTTGCACATCTTTGGACTGTGGGAGGAAACTGGAGCAGCCAGAGGAAACCCATGCAGATATGGGGAGAACGTACAAATTCCACACAGTCACCCGAGGCTGGAATTGAACCCGGGTCCCTGGCGCTGTGATGCAACAGTGCTAACCACTGTGCCGCCCACATGATTAAAAGTATACTTAGTATGGAATGTACAAAATCTAACTTTCTGTGCCAAGTTTAGTAGAGGGACAGGTAGTGCTGAGAAAGCAGAGGCTGCAGAAGGACCTGGACAGGCTCGGAGAGTGCGCAAGGAAGTAGCAGATGGAGAATGTAGAAAAGGTAGGGTTATGCACTTTGGTAGGAAGAGTAGAGACATAGACTAATTTCTAAATGGGAACGGCTTCAGAAATCAGAAGCACAAAGGGATTTAGGAGTCCCAGTTCAGGATTCTCTTAAGGTTAACATTAAGGTTCAGTTGGAAGTTAGGTATGCAAATGCAATGTTAGTATTCATGTTGAGAGGGCTAGAATACAAGTGCAGGGATGTACTGTTGAGGCTGTATAAGGCTCCGGTCAGACCTCATTTGGAATATTGTGAACAGTTTTGGGCCCCATACCTAAGGAAGGATGTGCTGGCCTTGGAGAGGATCCAGAGGAGGTTCACAAGAATGATCCGCAGAATGAAGGACTTGTGATGTGAATACCGGTTGAGGACTCTTGGTCTGTACACGATAGAGTTTAGAAGGATGAGGGGATCTCATTGAAACCTACAGAATACTGAGAGGGTCGGATAGAGTTAACATGGAGAGAATGTTTCCACTAGTAGGAGAAACTAGAACACGAGGTCACAGCCTCAGACTGAAAGGACGATCCTATAACAGAGATGAGGAGGAGGAGGCAGAGGGTGGTGAATCTGTGGAACTCATTGCAACAGAAGGATGTGGAAGCCAAGTCACTGAGTGTCTTTAAGACAGAGATGGATATGTTCTTGATTAATAAGGGGATCAGGGGTTATGGGAAGAAGGCAGAAGAATGGGGATGAGAAAAATATCAGCCATGATTGAATGGAGGAGCAGACAACTGAACTAATTCATTTCTGTGCTTATGGTGTTATGGTCTTATCTACTGTGCAAATACAGCAACTTCACAACTACAAATAGATAGTTCTTTGAAGAATAAGGAATAAAGGGTTATGGTGTTCGGTTGGGAAAGTGGAGTTGAGTCCACAAAAGATCAGCCATGATCTCATTGAATGGCGGAGAAGGCTCCAAGGGCCAGATGGCCTACTCCTGCTCCTAGTTCTTATGTTCACACATTCCATGCAACTCACTTTTGAGTTAGGCAGCAAGTTGCCATTTCTTTTAAGGCTAATGCAAGAACAGCAGAACTCGAACTGCAACTTCTGGACTTTAAAGTTTAACATTACATTTGCCTCATCTGAATGAGCTATTTGCACACAAATAACAGCGAGTACCATTGGCTTCACCATTATTCTGATATGAAAATCTGGCCAATTGTTACCACAATGCAGCTCAATGGTTTGGAAGCGGAACATGGGTTTAAACCCTATTTCAGGCCTTGAATTTAGGCAAAATCTCAATGCATTACTGAAGAAGTGTTTATGGTTGGAGGTGCCATCTTTGGGATGAGATGTCAAACTTGCTCTCTTACATGGATGTACTATTCAAAAAGAACAAAGGTGTTCTTCTGGTGTTCTGACCAATACTTGTCCTTCAACCATCATGACTAAAAACAGAATATTTTCATTTATTTCATTGCTGTTTGTGGAACCAAGTTGACCATAAATTAGCAGCCACTTCCGGTTGCGGCTATGACTAGCTAAGCCGCACATTTGGAAGCTCCTGCAACAAGGTGTTTTTGGGCCAATTGGAGGGCCCCAACGGCGCTGAAAAAACGAATCCCGGTGGGGGAAGGTCCCCTGAGGAGAACTAGACCGATTTTATGGTCGGTACCCGGAGCGGAGCGGCAAGAAAAACGGCAGCAGCTCCCCAAAAAAAGGGGGGAAGAAAATCAAAATGGCGGCCGGCGGTGCACCGGAGGAGTGGAAGAAATGGGCGGAGGAGCAGCAGGCCGCTCTCCTCCGTTTTTTCACGGAGATGAAAGTGGAACTCTTAGAGTCCATGAACGCGACGGCCACCAGGTTGGTGGGAGCCCAGGCGATCCAAGAGGCGTCGATTAAAGATCTGCAGCAGGAGATGGCCGCGAGGGAGGAGGAGGCCACAGTCATCGGGGCAAAGGTGGAGGCGCACGAGGCACTCCACACGAAGTGGCAGAGCCGCTTCGAGGAGCTGGACACTCGGATGAGGAGGAAAAATTGAGGATCCTGGGCCTGGAAGAAGGCCTGGAGGGGTCGGATCTCCCGGGATATGTGGCGGAGATGTTGAGCTCCCTGATGGGGGAAGGGGCCGGTCCGGCGCCCCTGGAATTGGAAGAGGCATACCGGGTCATGGCCAGGAGGCCTAGGGCAAACGAGCCCCGAGGGCGGTGCTGGTGCGGTTCCAGCGGCTAAGTGACCGAGAGAAAGTCCTGAGGTGGGCTAAAAGGAGAAAAGCAGCAAGTGGCAGAACTCGACGGTAAGGGTGTACCAGGATGGAGTGCGGAGGTGGCAAAGCGGCGGGCCCGGTACAACCGGACAAGGCGGTGCTACACGCGAAAAAGATCAAATTTGGAATGTTGCAACCGGCGCGCTTGTGGGTCACCTACAAGGACCAACATCATTATTTCGAGTCCCCAGAGGAGGCCTGGACCTTTGTACAAGAGGAAAAGTTGGACACGAACTAAAACCTGGGAGCACCGGCGGTCGTAGCCGGGGGGACTCTTGATTGTGCAAGTGGCCCTTTTCTTTTTCAGGCCAGGTCGGAACTGGGTAACAGTTTCGTGGAGTGGTTGGGGTTTTTTCTCGAACGGTTGACTTTTCTGAATATTTTGAAGGTTTCGAGTTGTTGGGTGTTTCTGTATATTTGTACTGTTGAAATCTCTATTGTGGGTCGTTGGCTTCTTTGGGGTGTTTTTTCCCGTTTCCAATTTCCCTTAGTTATTTACCCCTCCTACCCTTTTTCTTTGGGTGCTTGGGGGGGTTTTTTGGTTCTTTTTTTCTTTTCGGGTTATGGTTATCTGCGGTTATTTATACTGTTTGATGGAGGGTGATGGTTGGGCACGCGGTTAGTTGATAGTTAGTTAATTATTTGTTATTTAAGTATGTAGTTAAGTATTTATGTATGTAGTTGCCATTGGGTATTTGTATTTATAGCGTTAAGTTGGGGAGACGGGACGGGGGGGAGCGGGGTGATTATGCGGGTCTTTCTCGGGGGTTTTAAGGGGATCTTTCACGGGCGCAGATGGGGTGAACCGGGAGGAGTCGGAATGTGGCAGGAGCAGCCGGGTCAGCGGAGACCAGCTGACTCTCGGGAGTACGATGTGGGGTACATCGCGGCTAGGAGGGGTCCTAGCCGGGGGGGGGGGGGGGGGGGGGGAGGGACTGGGGGGGGACACCGGGTTGCTGCTAGAAAGACCAGGGACGAGAAGGAGAGAGCCGGGGGGGGTGGGGGGGGGGGGGGGCCATCGCTATGGGAAGCGGGTCAGAAAAGAAGGGATGACCCGGGGCGAGCAAGGGACAAGACATGGCTAATCGACAGGGAGTAGGGACGGGTCGCTCTGCGACCCATTGATCACGTGGAACGTAAGGGGGCTGAATGGGCCGGTCAAAAGATCAAGGGTCTTCTCACACCTGAAGGGACTGAAGGCTGATGTAGCAATGCTGCAGGGACTCATTTGAGGGTAGCAGATCAGGTCCGCCTGAGAAGGGGGTGGGTGGGACAGGTGTTCCACTCAGGCTTGGATATCAAGAACCGGGGGGTGGCGATTTTGGTGGGAAAGAGAGTGTCGTTTGTGGCGGCAGAGGTGGTGGCAGACAAGGAGGGCAGGTACGTGATGGTGGGGGTAGGCTGCAGGGAGAGGTGTGGTACTGGTAAATGTGTATGCCCGAACTGGGACGACGCGGGTTTTATGAGGCGCCTGCTGGGCCTCATCCCGGACTGGAGGCAGGGGCCTGATCATGGGAGGGGACTTTAATACGGTGTTAGACCCTGGGCTGGATAGATCGAGTTCCAGGACGAATAGGAGGCCGGCAGCGGCAGAGGTGTTAAGGGGGTTCATGGAGCAGATGGGGGGGTAGACCCATGGAGATTTGGTGGCCTAGGGCGGGAGTATTCTTTTTCTCCCACGTCCACAGAGTGTACTCTAGGATCGATTTTTTCGTATTGAACAGGGGGCTGATACCGAGAGTGCAGGACACGGGAGACTCGGCCATTGCGATCGGACCATGCACCACATTGGGTGGACGTGGACATGGGGAGGCGCGGGACCAACGCCCGTTGTGGCGCCTGGATGTAGGGCTGTTGGCGGACGAAGAGGTGTGCAGAAGGGTGAGAACGGGCATTGAGAACTATCTGGGTACGAATGACACAGGTGAGGTGCAGGTGGGGACGGTCTGGGAGGCCTTGAAAGCAGTGATTAGAGGAGAGCTGATCTCCATAAGGCCCCACAGAGAGAGGAAGGAGAGGCAGGAAAGGGAGAGGCTGGTGGGGGAGCTAGAAGTAGATAGGAAATATGCGGCGGCGCAGAGGAGGGGCTATTAAGGGAGCGGCGTAGCTTGCAGGCCAGGTTCGACCTACTGACCACTAGGAAGGCGGAAATGCAGTGGAGAAGGGCGCAGGTGCGGCGTATGAGTACGGGGAAAAGGCGCGAGGATGCTGGCACACCAGCTTCGTAAGCGAGATGCAGCCAGAGAGATCGGGGGAGTGGAGAGAGGGGTGGGGATGTAGTGCAGAAGGGCAAGAGGTGAATAGGGTCTTTAGGGACTATAGGGAATTGTATAGGTCTGAAACCGCCGAAGAGGAGAGGGGGAATGAAGAACTTTCTCGACAAATTGGGGTTCCCAAAGGTACAGGAGGAGCTGGTGGAAGGGTTGGGGGCGCCGATAGAGCTGCAGGAGCTAATTAAAGGGATAGGCCAGATGCAGGCGGGGAAGGCGCCGGGGCCGGATGGGTTCCGGGTGGAGTTTTACAGGAAGTTTGGACTTGGTGGGGCCAGTGCTGGTGCGAGCCTTCAATGAGGCGCGCGAGGGGGGGGTTCTGCTCCAACAATGTCGCAGGCCCTGATCTCCTTGATTTGAAGCGGGACAAGGACCCGGTCCAGTGCGGGTCCTACAGGCCTATCCCTCTTAATGTAGATGCCAAGCTGTTAGCAAAGGTCCTGGCAACCAGGATAGAGGACTGTGTGCCAGGGGCAGTCCATGAAGACCAGACGGGGTTCGTGAAGGGACGCCACCTTAACACAAATGTTCGGAGATTGTTAAATGTGATTATGATGCCAGCAGTGGAAGGGGAGCGGAGAAGATAGTGGTAGCGCTGGACGCGGAGAAGGCATTTGACAGGGTGGAGTGGGAATACTTGTGGGAGACGTTGGAAAGGTTTGGGTTTGGGGAGGGATTTATCAAGTGGGTAAAACTGCTCTATTCAGCTCCGATGGCAAGTGTGGTAACAAACGGGAGGAGGTCAGAATATTTGGGCTCCATCGAGGTACCAGGCAGGGATGTCCCCTATCTCCCTTACTCTTTGCATTAGCGATTGAGCCGTTGGCGATGGCACTGAGGGGTTCAGGGGGGTGGAGAGGACTGACAAGGGGAGGGGAGGAACATGGGTCTCGCTCTATGCGGATGATTTGTTGTTGTATGTGGCAGCCCGGAGGGGGAATGCGGAGCGAGGTAATGGGGATACTAGCGGAGTTCGGGGATTTTCGGGATATAAATTAAATCTGGGGAAAAGTGAGGTCTTTGTAATACACCGGGAGACCAAGGGGAGGGAATTGGAGGCTCCCCTTCAAAAGAGCAGTTAAAAGTTTTAGGTATTTGGGGGTGCAGGTGGCAAAGAACTGGGGGACCCTACACAAGTGAACTTTTCCAGACTGGTGGAGCAGATGGAGGAGGAGTTTAAGAGGTGGGACATGGTGCCGCTGTCGCTAGCGGGAGGGTGCAGTCAGTTAAAATGACGGTCCTCCGAGGTTCTTGTTTTTGTTCCAGTGTCTGCCCATCTTCCTCCCAGGGCCTTTTTCAAGAAGGTAACGAGTAGTATCATGGGGTATGTGTGGGCACATGGCACCCCGAGAGTTAGAAGGGTCTTTTTGGAGCGGAGTAGGGATAGTGGAGGGCTGGCGTTACCAACCTTTCAGGATTTACTGGGCGGCAAATACATCGATGGTACGAAAGTGGATGATGGAAGGGGAGGGGGCAGCCTGGAAGCGCATGGAGAGGGCGTCCTGCGGCAACATAAGCTTAGGGGCACTGGTAACGGCACCATGGCCGCTCCCTCCACGAGGGGTATACCACGAGCCCGGTGGTGGCGGCCACCCTCAAGATCTGGGGGCAGTGGAGGCGACACAGGGGGGAAGTGGGAGGTCTGATAGGGGCACCACTAAGAGGGAACCACAGATTTGCGCCGGGAAACACAGGGGGGATTCCAGAGCTGGCAGAGGGCGGGTATTAGACAACTGAGGGACTTGTTTATAGAGGGGAGGTTTGCGAGCCTGGGAGAGCTGGAGGAGAATTTGGGCTCCCCCCGGGGAACACGTTCAGGTACCTCCAAGTGAAGGCATTTGCCAGACGACAGGTAGCGGGGTTCCCCGCGCTCCCCGACAGGGGGGTGAGTGATAGGGTGCTATCAGGGTGTTCGGTCGGGGGAGGGAAGATCTCGGACATCTATAAGATGCAGGAGGTGGAGGAGAGTAAGAGAAAGATAAGTGGGAGTTAGAGCTGGGGAACAGATAGAGGACGGGACATGGGCAGACGCCCTGGAGAGGGTCAACTCGTCGTCGTCATGTGCGAGATTAAGTCTCATTCAATTTAAGGTACTGCATAGAGCCCACATGACGGGGACAAGGATGAGTCGGTTTTTCGGGGTGAAGACAGGTGTATTAGATGTTCGGGAAGCCCTGCGAATCATGCACATATGTTTTGGGCATGTCCGGCACTGGAGGAGTTCTGGAAGGGGGTGGCAGGGACGGTGTCGAGAGTGTGGGGTCCAGGGTCAAGCAGGATGGGGACTTGCGATCTTCGGGGTTGGGTGGAACCGGGGTACAGGAGGCGAGGGAGGCTGGAATATTGCCTTTGCGTCCTTGGTGGCTCGGAGGAGGTTCTGATTCAGTGGAGGGACGAAAGGCCTCCGAGTGTTAACACCTGGTTAAACGACATGGCAAACTTTATCCAATTGGAAAGGATCAAATTCGCCCTGAGAGGGTCGGTGCAGGGGTTTTCCAGGCGATGGCAACCCTTCCTAGACCTCTTGGATCAGAGATAGAAACTGAGGCCATGACAGCAGCAACCCGGGAGGGAGGGGAGGGGGGGAGGGGGGGAGGGGGGGGGGGGGGGGGGGGGGGGGAAACGACGAAGGAAGTACGGTAGCGGCGGTGGCACGGGCAAGGCCTGCCCGAGGACGCTGCTAGAAATGATAAGTGGTCTGACTGTCGGTTCGCCGGCGGGGGGGGGGGGGGGGGGGGATGCGCGGGTAGGGGGGGGGGGGGGATTCTTTTTCTCTTTCTTGTTAAGTAGGGGGGTTTGACTTTGTGTTGTTATAATTTAAATGTAAATGTAGGGGGGGTTAAAATGTTTGTATTTTGAAAAATTCAATAAAAATTATTTAAAAAAAAAAATAAATTAGCAGCCATTGTATATTACAACAATTACTCATCTCTTTGGCTGTAAAGAGCTATAGGATCCCAAGTTTGTGCAATGCTCTGTATTATTGCAAGTGCTTTCATTAGATGGGTTTAAAACAGATTTTACATTTAATTTTACTGTGTAAAAAATTGAATATTATTCATTCACTTTGGTTTAAGGAAGATATGTTAATTTTTTATAATTTGTGCATCAAATCCATTTTGTTTCCATATAGACCCTGCTCCCAGCTCAAAATATATATTTTTTCAATTGAGTCTCTGTGCGCATATTCCTACCCTCTGTCTGGCGTGTTCTGACACATGTTGTGCTCTTTTATTCTCCGATCCCAATGTACTGAAGACACATGTAAAAGTGGCTTCTTTGCTGCAAGATAGATTGCAAATAATTGTAATCCAGTGCAAAAAGTGCAATTAAAATTTCATAATTTTCTGCACTTTTTTCTTTATTTGTTGTCCACGGCATTTCCAGGAGTATGCATTTTAACAATATGAAATGATAAAAGGTTTGTCTCATTTGAAGAGCAGAGGGCATCTTTGGTGTCCTCACCAACATTTCTCCCATTAAAAGCAGATTAAGTGATTAGCAATGGTCCTTTCTATTTGAAATGGTTTGCTAACTATTTTGGTCAGCTTATACATGTCCAAGTGCTTTGTCACTCTATCCCTGATGATATACTCCAATAACATTCACAACTAATGTTAAATTGGAGTCCCAGGATGCCTCAATTTTAATATTTTCGTTCTTGTTATAAAATCCCTTCATGGGTTCACTCTTCTCTAAGCCTTGGAATTCCCTAAATGTCAGCCGTCTCTCCTCGTACCTCCTTGTAAGACTCTGAAGAAGGAGCTGCGCTCCGAAAGCTCGTGTTTGAAACAAACTGTGGACTTTAACCTGGTGTTGTAAGACTTACTTAAAATGTACAGCCTTGGCTGAGCTTTGTTTTGGTTTTTAAAACTCCTGTTAGGAGCCTTAGGATGTTTTACTATGTTAAAGTTGTACTAAATGAAAGTTT